>NW_015387258.1:103692-162137 GCF_001527695.2 Protobothrops mucrosquamatus | reverse complement strand
TACTAACACTTTGTGTTAGAAGAACCCTGGCATCGTGGTTTGTAAACTAGCCTGGGGATTAGCAAATTGTACAAACTAAATTAATTTTAATCTGTTCAGTGTACTGAGAAGCAGTACACTGAGAACTTTCTTACTTTAGGATTGACTTGAAATCTGAGAACCATGTAAGCAGGTACTTATAAAATGGCAGTGGGTTTGAACATAGACCAATTATCAATTTAAAGAATCTAATGCATGTTATGAGAAGAATATTTTATTGAACAAAAATGGTATTATTAAATATCAATGTTTAAACCTCTTTTCCAAGACACTTTTAGATGGCTTCCATGCAGCTCCTAATCCCATAATTTGCCTGAACTAAAACAGGAATTACACATTTCTTATTTGTACTAGGTTTCTGACTCATTTCACATGTAAGCCAATGGATATGTTACTGTATGCCTGAAAGCTATCCTTCTGGAAGAGTTGTGTTGAGCAATTCTCTCTTTGCAAGAAGCTGTGAATATTTCATGACAAAGCTAGGAATGGTGTCAAAAGATGTGGCTTAATAAAGTGCTATTGTGTGTACAGTCCAGTTGCTACCTTTCATCCTACAGGCTGAACTAGAATCACTTAAGAAAACTAACAGGAAATTCAAGAACTACAAATAAGTTATTATTTCCTGAGTTTCAAGAGCAAGAAAACAGTTTGTGTATCTTCCTTCTTCCCATCCTATCTATCTAAGCAATTACTTGCCCCTCTCTTTTGAACAGTCTAGCCTGGCTCCATCTGTTTTTAGGTTTTGCATTGATCAGAACTGCTGCTGTGTTTTTATCACTGACTGTGTGAGAACAGATTCATTTTCTTAATGCATGAGTAGGACTTTTCTCTGCATATCTGACATATTACCTTGCCTAAGAGGTGAAATGGGACTGTCTTTGCTGTGGCATTGTAAACAGTTCTATTGTGATTTTTTTTTTCCTTTACAGCAGCTATCGAATTGTGCCCAAGCATAAACATTTGTTTTTAGAGAGATGGTTCATTGTTTTTATTTTTGAGGCAAATTGGAGAACAGTTGAATTCTGTCAACGCTGCTAACGTTGGATGTTCTTGCTTTGACAACATATGAAGATGCAGCCTTTTTCTTTCTTATGCTTTACTCTTAGAATTAAATGATGCTGGGGGAGGAGGCGGAATGGGGTGGGAGTTAGACATAACAATATTGTATTAGTGTGTGAAATAAGAGATGATAAGAATTGGCTGGTAGCAGAACTGGAGGGAAAGCCTGCATTTCAAACTAATTGGACAATGTGATTTATGACTGTTAATTGAAGGAGGGAATTGTGCTTGGATACTATGTGCTCAGGGGAGGGGAATCCAGTTTTTGGCTTCAACTATGTTAGTGCCGAAGCTATGCTACTCCCATAAAGATTCTTTAAGGTAAACAATGCCTCGAAGTTCTTTGAAGAGTTTCATCTGTCGGAACCATGACAAATTCCACATTGAGCAGTTTAGCTGTTTCGTACTGTTTTTTTCTTACCAGAAAAGAGCAAAAAAAAAAAAGTATATTGATGCAGGTTGGAAGGCAAAGGGACAAAGGCAGTTGGGAAGTGAAGAAGGTTTCATGAGATATTGATTCTTTTGTTTCAAAAAATGGAAATCTTTCCTCGCATTATGCAGAATATCCCAGAAGAAGAGCGCTTAATCTCTTTCTGCTGTTTTCCTTTCATCTACAATGTATCCACCAAGAGGGAAATACTTTATTACGGATCCCTTACTGTACAAGAGGTAAAGAATCATTTTTTCCAGTGCAAAAAAAATAAAAATAAAAAATGGCTTTGGGCGGAGAAGCGGACATTTGTCGGCTTGGGAAAAGACTGATCAGAAATTTGCTTTGGGGATGGAGGGTGGGGGGTGGGCATACCATTTGTGTAGAGCAGTGTTTTTCAACCTTGGCAACTTTAAGAGGTGTGGACTTCAATTCCCAGAATTCCCCAGCCATCCATGCTGGCTAGGGAATCCTGGGAATTGAGGTCTGTGCATCTTAAAGTTGCCAAAGTGAGAAACCTTGATTTACAGCCTTCGTCATTGTGCCCCCTTGTATATTGCTGGATGAGGCCCCCAATTTATTTATTTGTTTGATTATATTTTGCAGCATTCAAAATATGATATGGAATAATCTCCCCTCCCCTGGAAATCGGCAGGCCTCCAGCCTTTTAGTCTTTTGAGAGCAATCAAGACCTGGCCCTTTCCCCAGGGGTGGGCAGTTCCCCTCAAATCAAACAAAATATACCCATTTCCAGAGAACCTTGCAACTACTCAAAGGAACCCCTATTAAAAAAAAATAGAAGGCGCATGCAAGCTTTGAAATATGGAACTATCCCGGGAGTTCCCAATCATTTAGACCCTTTGTGCCCTTTCTGACTTTGACAATTTGAGAGCACAAAGGTGCCCCAAAGGAGGTTTGCCTGTTCACACATATTTGCTGCACTCTGTGCCTAGTCACAAGAAAACTCTGTGCCACAAGATAAACTGGGGTGGGTGGGTTTCCCATTGCCAGGGGTAGGCAACCTTGGCTCTTTTATGACTTGTGGACTTCAACTCCCAGAATTCCTGAGCCAGCATGGCTCAGCTTAGAAACTGTCCCTTTCCCCTCAGCACGGCTGGCTCAGGAATTCTGGGAGTTGAAGTCCACGAGTCATGAAAGAGCCAAGGTTGCCTATCCCTGCCCATTGCCATCATTTTTAGCCATTCAAGATAGTATCATTATATATATAGTGATAAGCATAATATGAAGGGGCCACGATGGCTCATGTGGTTAGGACGCTAAGTCAGAAGACCACTGAGAGGTCGACAGTTTGGCAGTTCAAAACCCGAGAGCGCGAGCTGCATGATGTTTGTCTCAGCTCCTGTCAACTTAGCACTTTGAAAGCATGCAAATGTGAGTAGATAAATAGGTACCACTTTGGCGGGAAAATACCAGGGACATGAAAGGCGCCTCCTTGTGTGTTCCCTGTGCAACAGTGATGTCACCAGCTAATCCTTTCAACCTGGAAGCACCTTGGTAGATGCTTCCAACATGTATGTAGTAGTAGCATAACAGGAGCTACTGTCATTCTCACCCCATTCACTGTGTGAGAATGTGAGATTCTAAGGCTATTTTGGAGATTAAGATAACTCTGGAGGCTGATGCTTTGCTTTGTAGTGTGCCAAATTGTTAAAAGGTGACAATAATATATTTTTTTTTATTAAAAGTTTTATAAAGTTTACAATATAAATCCCCCCCCTATCACCCCCCTCCCCCCCCACTTCCCAGAGCTGTTCACAGGGTTACAAATAATAATCATAATCTAAATAACATAAACCAGCTAATTATATAACCAAATCTATAACACACTTTAACTCATTTTTAAAATATATTTAAATAAATTAAAATTAAAATTAAGTACATTATTAAAAGAAGAAAAAACAAACAAACTAGTAAACAACACTACTAATCAAAATTATAATAAAATCATACAAACTATTATAAAATATACATACAAGCACTTAATAAAATAATAACAATAAGAATATTTTAAAATTTTACCCAAAAGCCAAATGGAACTTGTCAGTCCCATATTTTTTTTGAATATAATCTATCCATCTTCTCCATACCGAAATATAACTTTCATATGACTGATCCTTCAAATAAGCAGAAATCTTAGCCATAATATTTTTAAAAGTTAGAAAAGAGGGTGGGGTCTGCTGGTCCCCCAAAAGCGAACATATTGGTGCCTTACAGTATACTATGTTGGGAATCCTGAAATAGCCATCTTATTTCTCAAAAGAAGGGAATGCAGATGCGAGCTCCAATTTTCTAATAAAGGTAGTCCTTGACTTACGACCACAACTGAGCCCAAAATTTCTGTTGCTAAGTGAGACATTTGTTAAAACTATGTTATTTGGGGAGAAAATACTTAAATATAAACACACCATCAAAATTGCCTTAAAAGAAGACTTCCTTTGATTTCCTTACATTTCTTCCATGTTTTAAAAAAAAAAGGAAATTGTTTTTGTTTTTTTTTAATCTCTTTCCCTCTGGACTTCTCCAGGCGTTCAAAATGAAAGCTTGTAATGAATTGGTTTACAATCGAAGGCTGGGAACTAGTGACCTTCCAGAACTTCCCGCTTTTCCTCTGAGAGTGCGACGTCAATTTCTCGTTGAAGATACCTGGCACAAGCTTAGTATAATGGAGGACATCTACCTGAAAAAGCACCTGCTGGTGAGCTCTGTGTGGTCTGCTGATGCAAGGTTATCTGAGCTTTGAATATGAGAACTCATTGGCATAGTCTTAAAAATTGGAAATGCTTTTTTAAAAAATCTATCCACAAAGTGTTTGTTTACTCACTATTGATTTCTACAACAATTATACAGGTAGTCCTCGACTTACAACCACAACTGAGCTCACAATTTCTGTTGTTAAGCAAGGCGATTGTTAAGCACGTTTTGCCCCACTTTATGACTTTTCTTGCCACAGCTTTTAATTGTTAAGTTAGTAACACAGTTGTTCGGTGAATCTGGCTTCCCCATTGACTTTTCCTGTCAGAAGGTCGCCAAAAGTGATCCCATGACTCTGGGACACGGCAACCCTCATAAATACAGGCCAGTTGCCAAGCATCTGAATTTCGATCACATGACTGCTGCAATGGTCATAAATGGGAGAAATGGCCATAAGTTACAACAACTTTGGCACTAAATGAACTGTTGTAAGTAAGGGGTATACCTGTATTTTGCCTTTATTCTAAGAAGCTAGAGACAATGTACAGGTTGAAGGTCACCCCTAATTTTTCTGCACCTAGCAGCAGTGGAATACCTTGGCTGAGTGGTGGATCCAAAATCAGCCAATGAGTTCCATGGCTGAATGGGTAGAGCCTGAGTTTTCCGTTGACAATTCAATACTCTTAATTACTACACCATCTTATTTTTCTTATATACACTACAAGGGACATTTGCCTCTGAACTCTGTGGGGCTTATTTTTGAATTGATCTTTCTAGCAGGATTGGAAACTTTAGTCGGAGCACCTCTAAATCTTTAGGTAATAGGTTTAATTTGATTCATTATTTAATTTAAATTAAAGATGGTTAACCAATCAAGGAGAGAATTAACCTAGAACTAAGGAATTTCCTGACAGAACAAATAATCAATCCTCCAGAATGGCCTCCAGAAGTTGTGGGTGCTCCAACACTGACGTTTTTAAAGAAGAGATTGGACAACCATTTGTCTGAAATGCTATAGGGTTTCCTGCTTGAGCAGGGGTTGGACTAGAAGACCTCCAAGGTCCCTTCCAACTCTGTTGCTCTGTTATTCTGCTTACACTAGGTAGGGCTGTATGAAGTTCCAAAACCATAGAAGAAATGCTTTTGACTTTCTGCAAATTCAGAGCTTCTCTGCTATTCGCCAAAGGAATCCAACATTTTTCAGCTTTCTTTGTCCATCTGAAAAAAGATGTTGGTGTTTCAGTTCTTAGATGCAATTCTTAAAACTGTCACACTTTCTTTTTTCAATTTTTTCAGAAGCCTGAATTGCCTGGGCATTCTCCCAAGTCTGTTCAGAAACCTTGGGGAACCTTGCAAAGAAGATTTTGAAGCAGGTGGAGGGGAATTGTGGTAGGGAACCATTCAGAGGCAGCTTCATGTAACAATTTGAGATCTGCTTTCAATTATTTCTCTAATGGGACACAAATGAGATTGCTGGATGAAGGCTTGCCCAATTGTTAACCTCTGCTTGAGGGCTTCTATGGAGACTGATTCCTCAGTTTTCTCTCAGTGAAGTCAATAGATGCCTTGAACTATCCCAAAGTTGTTTTTCCAAAAGTCAACTGGACTTTCTTGATTTTTTTTTCTTTTCATTTTTCAAAAACAACAAGAAAGTCCAGTTGCCTTTCAGAAAAGCACCTTTGGGACAACCATGACCTGGATGATAGAAAATCTCCATAGACATTCCTTGAACTTTACTTGTTTTGGCAGGTTCAATTTGAAAATGAAACACTTAATTATGAAGATAAAGGTATCCTGGTGGAATTCTTTTCACAAGTGTTTGAAGAGGTGGTACAGCCAAAATATGGAATGTTTATGTATTGTGAACACAATTCCCCAATGTGGTTCCCTCCCAAGGTAAGTTTATCAGTCCCAATTCCAGTTCAAATGGACTCATAATTCAAGATGATACCTTCAAACTTTCCTGTTGATCCTAGGTGAGATACTAGATTTTAACAGGGGGGGGGGAAATATGTGCAAGTTTGATTTGCCAACTTCTACATCTGGTCTTTTGTGCATCAGAAGACTAGTTTGAGAAACTTCAAAACTCCTGAGGGATTATGAGGATTAGTAGTCCCAACACCTCTTGAGGTCCCAAGGTGAGGGAAAGATGCCTCAAGGCTGTGGTGCCACGGGCGCCACAGGTGGCACGCAGAGCCCTCTATGTGGGCATGGGCGCCATCACCCCAGTCCTAGGCCTTCAGCTGGGTTTTATAAAACCTTTTCGCTTTAGTCTTCCGCCGCCGTGTGGAAAAAAAAAAGGTTCAATCAATCAATCAATTTCAGCTTCTCATGGGAAAAAAAAAGATCTCACAAAGCTAGAATTTATTGATTAAACTTTTTAGTCCTACCCAGTCTGCCGTTACCACCACAGCCACAGCCACCCAATGGGCCACACCCACCCAATGGGCCATGCCCACCCGGCACCCGACGATACATAAGTGGGTTTTGGGTTTCAGTTTGGGCACTTGGTCTCTAAAAGGTTCGCCATCACTGCCTTAAGGGAATATAAAACTTGAGCTGAATGAAAGGAGACATTTAGCCTCTCGGCAATCTGCACTTTGATAAAGGACACTAATCTGACCGTAGGTCTTCTGCTGATGTCTTGCAAAAAAATATAAGAGGTCTGGCAGCAAGAGACATGACCTTTCATAAGATCACTTGCTATTAAGTCTTGATTTCTAGGTGCAGAGAAAAGCAAGAATACCAATTTGGCCTAATAGTTAAGGCACCAGGCTACGTGAGTTCTAGTCCTGCCTTAGGCATGAAAACCAGCTGGGTGACCTTAGGCCAGTCACTCCCTCTCAGCCCAACTATTCTCACAGGGTTGTTGTTGGTGGGAAAAATAGGACTAGGGAGGAGAAGGAGGAGGAGCTATGTTCGCCACCTTGACTTAATTATAAAAATAATAAAAGCAGGATAAAAATAAAATAGGCTCTAGTAGAGTATGAAAGTGCAACTAAATAAGCTTTAGTTTAATGAAGAGAAGGACGAGGGGGGACATGATAGCAGCGTTCCAATGTCTCAGGGGTTGCCACAGAGAAGAGGGAGTCAAGCTATTCTCCAAAGCGCCTGAAGGCAGGACAAGAAGCAACGGATGGAAACTTACCAAAGAGAGAAGCAACCTAGAACTAAGGAGAAACTTCCTGACAGTTAGAACAATTAATCAGTGGAACAACCTGCCTCCAGAAGTTCTGAATGCTTCAACACTGGGAGTTTCTAAGAAAAGATTGGACAACGATTTGCCTGAGCAGCGAGTTGGCCTTGAAGACCTCTAAGGTCCCCTCCAACTCTTCTGTTCTGTTCTACTCTACTCTGCTCTGCTCTGCTCTGCTCTGTTCTTTCATACGCTATATGGTCTAATACTACTATTCATCTTACTACTGTAGGATATTTATTTATTCCATTTGTCCCTTTAAATATTGCAAAAGTAATCTGTATTCCTTCACATTGATTGTGCATGTTGGGAATTGTAGTGATGTTCTGTTGCTGTAATCGTGTGTTCTTGCAGCCTTCAGTGGAGAAGAATAAATATTACCTTTTTGGGATTCTCTGTGGACTCTCAATAGCCAACGGAGTGACTGCCTACATACCTTTCCCACTTGCCCTCTTTAAAAAGCTGCTGAACAAGAAACCAACTCTCAGTGATCTGCAAGAGCTAAGCCCTGTCATAGGAGGGTAAATGAATTCAGTTCTATCAGTTTAGTAGGGATGTTGAATCTTAATTGATTTTGTCCAGTTGTTGCATTCACCCTATAACTTACAAAGCCATGTTTGTGTTTCAAAGAATGTGTTTAATAGACTGCCAAAAGGAATGGGGTCCTAACATCTGAATGTGGTTTAAGATGACTTAACCAAGGTGTAGAGATCAATAAATCATTTGACATTCCTCCCTTCATCCCTTGCCCAGTAAGAGGCTTCTCTTGATTTGAGTTGTCATAACAAACTAACATAGAAGATTGTTCTACTGTTCCCATTTACACAGCTATAATGGCTGACAGAGAAAGTGCTCTCTGTGATAAACCAAAGGCAAAAATCTTGTAGAGCAGACATGTCAAACACAAGGCCCGGGGCCAGATGCGGCTCGCGAAGTGGTTTCATGTGGCCCGCAAAGCCATTCTGGAAACAGTGAGGGAACGGCCCCCTCTGCCTTGGCCCTGGCCCAGGCCAGCCAGGAGCCAATGTACAATTTTGTGGTGGCCATCTATGCTGAAACGCATTCAGTCTTAGCTCCATAAGCCACCCCCTCTGCATGGCCTGAGAGGAACAGTGAGGCTCCTCCAGTGGACCATGCCTTGGTGCTTGCCCTGGTCCCACCCCCTTCTGCCAGAGACCCTCAGATCTATCCCACTCCTGCCGAGGCCCCTATAGGCACCCTTCACGCGAACGATGTAGAGCTGGCCACACCCACCCAGTAGGCCACACCCACTCCATCCACACCCACCCAGTAGGCCGCACCCATCCTGGCTACACCCACCCAGCCCCCTGAGGGCAACCGCAATGCTGATGCTGCCCTCAATGAAATTGAGTTTGACACCCCTGTTGTAGAGGAAGGAAAAGATTGAGGTCTACCTGCTTTTTTCTCTTCATCTCTGTACAGGTAATCCTCGAGTTACCAATGTAATAGAGCCTACCAATTACATTGGTAAGCCAAGGATTCATTAATTGGATCGTGTTAAATAAACGTGATCCCTCCCTGCTTTACCCAATGCATTCATTAATCGAATGTACAGGTCGTTAAGTGCAAATGAGGTGTTTCAGGGTGGGGAAGGCTAGTGCTGACATATCTCATGCTTCCCCCCCCCCACTCACCACCAGGTCTCTACAGGCACTGAGGCTGTGGAGAACTCACTTACCTTTCGAAGATCTCGATGATCAAGTGAGCTGTCTTCTCGCCAGTCTCTGTGCCACCGTTTCTTTTTCTGCTCCCAGCAATCCAAAAGCAGAGCAGCGAGAACAGAATCAGCCCGCCCTGCTCAGCTTGGCTGACTCACCAAGGCTGCCCGGGCAGGATACCCACTCTGCTTTTGGATGGCTGGGCAGCCTTGCTGGCTTTGAAAGAGCGTGACCTCGCGCTCCTTCAGGCCTCTGTCCTCTGCATCAAAAGCGTTTGCAAAGGGGACAGAACCCTAAAGGTGTGTGACATCTCACCCCCGAAGGCTTCCATCTCCTTTGCAAAAGCTTTTGGCGCAGAGGGCAGAGACCCGAAGGAGGGCAGGTTTGTGCTCCCAAAGGCCTCCGTTCTCTGCAGCAAAAACCTTTAGTAAAGAGGACAGAAGCCTTCGGGGGCACGATCTCACACCCCTCCAGGCCTCCATCCCCTTTCCCAAAGCTTTTAGTGTGGAGAATGGAAGCCTTCGGGGGCACATTCTTGCGCTCCTTCGGGCCTCTGTTCTCTGCACCAAAAGCCTTTGGCAAAGAGGACCAAAGCCTTCCGCCCCCTTTGCAAAAGCTTTTGGCATGGAGAACAGAAGCCTTCGAGGGTGTAGGATCGTGCCCAAGGAGGCCTCTGTTCTCCATGCCAAAAACCTTTCGCAAAGGGGACAGAAGAGTTTAAGAAGATGGCCGCTTTCTGCCACGTGGCCCTGACTCTGCAGATCTTCAAAAGGTACAGTAAGTGAGCGATTGGTGACAGGATGGGGATGGGGAATAGGCAGAGGGAATGTTGCAGCATCTCTCCAGTCGGTCGTAAGGATGAACAACTGCCGTGGTGCTTCAACATTTGTAACTTTGAGACTGTGTCATAAGTACTTCTGGGGGTGGTATTGTAACTTTGAACTGTTGCTCAGTGAACTGTTGTAACTCGAGGACTACCTGTATTAGTAGGAAAATGATTAATTAAATGTCCTTTAAAAGCACCAGTGGTGTACTTGCTCTCCATAAGCACAGAGATTGTTTCAATTTTTCAGTAGAAGCAAGAATAAGAAGCCACAGGTTTGTAGAAAACATATTTATTCCAAAACATGTCTATAAATATATTAGCCATCACATACTTCTTCTGAAGCGTCTAGGAGAAGGAATGTTCTCTTTTGCCCAATGTAACTGGTGTCCTAGCCTAGATTAGTAAATCCCAATGTGATCCAAATCCCAATATAAACATGTCCCCTTTAAAACTAGATACACTGCATGGCCTGGGAAAATAGTATTACCCACTAGCTTAGTTTTGAAACTTATCTGGATCCAAAAGTTTTTCAGGAGCACTCATACAAATATAAATCTGTATCTTCTCACCAAGTATTTGATTATCTGGATCAAGCTAACCATTCTAAATATGATGACCACTAGATACATAGATATCCACCACTAGATATGATGACTCAAAAGGAAAAAGCTTGAGTGTATTCATGATTGCATGGACTGGTCTAGGGATCTTGTTCATTTTTCTTACACTTATAAAAATGTGAAACCTGTTTCAGCATGTATTTTGGATTGGTAATATTTTAATATTTGCTGGAAGAACTTCATATAATATTTTATTTTCTATTTCCTTTCGTTATCAAGATGTTTGCAGACAGCTCTTGATTATGAACGTGATGATTTTGAAGACATGTTTCAGCTATGTTACTCTGTGAGTATCCTGCATTCTTTCATGATGCTTCCTCAAATGTTTAATAACCTGGAACAGAGGCTAAAAGTGAAAGAAAATCAGAGCTGGTAAAATCAGTTAAAAGGTGGAAAAGTGTATCTTGTGAGTGAACAAATAAGCTGGAATAAATAGGTGAGTGATGCAAGAGACATCATTCTGAATCTTGTTTTTAGAAGGTGGTCTTCCAGGGGTGTGGTAAAAAATATCAAGATGGCACCAATGATAGTTTAATCTAAGCTCAGCTTGGTTTTTTATGCACATCACATTTTTTTTACCACATCCTGCAAATACCCTTGGGTCGTCCAGATAATAATAATAATGATAAAGTTGGAAGGGACCTTGGAGGTCATCTAGTCCAACCCCCTGCTCAGGCAGGAAACCCTACACCATTTCAGACAAATGGCTGTCCAGTTTCTTCTTAAAAACTTCCAGTGTTGGAGCATTCACCGCTTCTGGAGGCAGGTTGTTCCACTGGTTAATTCAGGAAGTTTCTCCTTAGTTCTAGAGGCACTAAAGGCTGAAACTGATTCACACAACACACTTAAGTCATAAGATGATTTGTTTATGGTGTAGCCTTTATACCAGTTTGCAACCTTGGTATAAAGTTGGATTGTTGTATGAGTCTTCTTAGTTATTCAATAAAATGCAATAATGGGAAACCGTGGCTTGAGACCACGTGTGAACCAGTCAAAGCATTATTCATAGCTGCTTCATTGGCTGAAACTACTGACACCAACTATCCCATAAATAGAAAGTCTTGACACTGTTCAGTGCAGAGACTATACTAATAAATCGATTTTAGTTTCAACACTTTTCCCTAAAATGCAGCAACTTCATTTTTCAGGTTTCCTGGGATGGCATGGATGTAGACTTGATTGAAAATGGCATTTTGACAGCTGTAAACAAGGCCAATAAGTATGTATCAATGAGTCTTAAAATGATCTCTCCAAACATACTATGTTACAATTCAGATGATTCTCCATCTATCATAGTCAGTGATGTTAGAAGTAATGTGGGATCATAGTTCAAGACATTACTAAAGCACTATGTAGGAATTGAATAATTTCTTAAACTTTCAGTTACTGATATCCCCAAACTATTTGAAATTTCTATGGGATTTTTTTTTTAAATTTCTTCAGATCTAAACTATACTGTAGGTAGCCCTCTCATTCAGCAATGGTTCAGAATTCCGACTGCACTGAAAAGGGGGAACTTCTGACACAACGTTGTGGCTGTTGCAGCATCCCTGTGGTCATTTGGCCATTACCCAGGCACCTGGCTCATGATTACATCACAGCCAGCCACTATCACTTCCCTGCCACTTTCCCACAAGCAAAGTCAATGGGAATCTAGCAGAGAAGGTCGCAAGTCACTCCCTTATGCTTCCCCCACAACTTGCACCTGCCCACATCCCTCTCCATCCCAGCGCACTACACAAAACCCACCCAAAGCCCTTGCCAGCTTGCCCACACTCTCCAGCACCCACTTGTGCCCGATGCCAGCTGGCTTGTGGCACCCATCCCCATGCTCCTTACCCAGTATTTGTCCTGCTTAAGGGCCCATAAGGTGCTGGGGTTACGATGTTCTGTCCCCCGTCCGACTCACACCCCCCAACCAGTCAGCTGAGGGCTAAAAGACTGCTCAGCACTGCCAAAAACACAGATAAACACTTGGCAGCAACTCCGTGGCTGCCTGCCAAGACCTTTACTGATAACTCACAGTACAAATACAAATCAAAGTCCAGGATAATTCCGAAGTGCTACAACAGAAGATTCAGTATTGTTCATCACAAGAGTTTCAAACGGCACACCCCTTGCTTATATAGCCTGTGGGGTGTGGCCCAGTGACTCAGCNGTTTGTCCCTCCGACGCTGGCGTGGATCCAGCCAAGACATATCTTCCTCAGAGTCCGACACACCTGGCTCCTGGCCAATCTCCTCTCCATCGGAAGACACCGAAGGCCGCACCAGAGGGGAAGGTCCTGGAGAGGGAGGCCTGGCCATCTCCTCTCCTTCATGTTCAGAGCCTTCCTCCTCCGATGATAGGGACCCACAGGACGGAGCCACAACATACGACAACAACTGGAACTGCAGGATTACCATTGCTAAGCAATGCAGTCATATGGCATTGTGCTGTACAACAGGGGTGTCAAACTGCTGGCCTGCTGGCCGGATGCACCATACCGAAACCGCGCCCACCCCAGCTCCAGCAATGGGAAAAAAGTTGCGATATGTCGCGACATGTCACATGACATTGCGAGTTTGACACCCCTGCCTTACAACAACCAATCCCAGTCCCAACTGCTGTCACAACTCAAGGACTACTGTATGGTGAGAATTTGGGGAAAAGATGGGGAAATGGAGAGAAAAGAGAGAAACACAGCTAACTAAAATGCAACAAGTCCAGTCTTTGATTCTTTTTTCTTTATAAAATTTCAATCTTGTTCTCCTTCAAAGGCCTAAATGTTGAGTAATATATACATTGTTTGCCTTGTGGTACAAAGACTTACCTTAAGTCCCAACTAATTCTTGTAAATATCTAATAAAGTGAACATTTGTTACATTAACAAATAAATGTAAACAGATAGTTTTGGATTTATGAGCGATGTTAACCGAATTTCCCCAAAAGAGATCTGAGTCTGAACCTCCATAAATTTATTAAAAGGCCAACTTCTGTTTAAGAATTTGATTTCTTGGGGGAAAAAAATCAGGCTTCTTTTCTACTTTTTAAAGGAAAGACTTTGTTGACAAATACGTGGATTACATATTCAACAAATCAGTGGATGATGTTTTCAGTGAGTTTAGGAGAGGATTTTACAAAGTCCTGGATGAACAGCTAGTTGGTATTTTTGAGCCCGAACAACTGATTAAAGTGGCAATTGGAAATGCCAATTATAATTGGGATTTGTATGAAGAGGTAAGTGGATGGAGAGATGTATTTTATGCTAAGGACCTTTATGAGCAGATCATGATTGGAGAGATGGAACTGTGCCATTAGCTACAGCATAATTTTCAGTTGGCATGGGAAATGGTAAATTGGTAAATGGAATTAATTTTTCCCCATCGCAACTTTCCTAGCTTATCAAATAAGCGAATAACAGAATTGCCTGGATGGCATTTAGGAGTTTGAGCATGGCTGCAGATCAAGTTGCTAAAGCCTTTCTCTTTCTTTCTTTCTTTCCTTTTCCTTCCTTCCTTCTTTCCTTTCTCTTTCTATTCTTTCTTCTTTCCTTCCTTCCTTCTTTTTCTTTTTCTTTCCTTCTTTCTCCTTTTCTTCTCTTTTCTTTTTTCTTTCTTTCTTTCTTTCTTTCCTTCTCTTTCTTTCCTTCTTTTTCTTTCTTTTTCTATCTGTCTTTCTTTCTTTCTTCTTTCCTTCTCTTTCTTTCCTTCTTTTTCTTTCTTTTTCTATCTGTCTTTCTTTCTTTCTTTCTTTCTTTTCTTTCGCTGCCCATCTCACTATTCAAGTGATTCTGAGTGGCTTATAGAATGATAGATATATGTGATCCAGGTTTTTATTTATTCTTATTGGTTCTGTTGTTGTTTTTTTCTCATTGTCTGATTTATTATTCTTGCACTGAAGAATGCTGTGTATCGTAACATATACAACTCAACGCACCCAACCATAAAAATGTTCTGGGAAGTTTTTCATGGGCTGAGTTTGGAGGATAAAAAACGTTTTCTAGGTAAGTATCTATATGCAACTACTTCATCACCCTTCTAAAGACCATGAAGGTGAATCTCTTTCTGTGTTATGAGCTGTTATGAATGTTAGCAGAAGGCATTCATATCTCTCCAAAAGCTTCTTTTAATGTGGATAGTCAAGGAATTGAAATGATAATTGAGAAGCAACTCTATAATATAGGGTTAGATTGGGAATCATCGCTACAGTTGATTCTAGTAGGACAACAGATGTTTTATTAAATTCTTTTGAATATTTTCCTGAGTCGAAAAATCCTGTGTTCTTGGATCTGTTTATGTTCCATCTAATATTCTGTGTTTAACGGATTATTTTCCATATTTCTAGTCTTTGTGGAAGGAAACGACAGGATCCCCGTGACAGGAATGAGACCTTTGAACATTTGTCCACATTACTTGCCCTCAGAGGATCTTATCCCCGGGGCCTGGATCTGTTTTTCTGTTTTATTTCTGCCAATTTATTCAACAAAACAAAAACTGGAGGAGAAGCTTTTTCAAGCTCTCAACAACAATCATAGCTTTGGCAGATTTTAGACTAGAGACTGAAAGAAGAATTTGAAGATGCCACCTTTGAAGCTGTAGCCTTCTTTTGACCTCAGATGGGAGGACAGATAATCCCAAGGGATTTTGATTAGATGACTGTTCAGTGATTTTCTTGCTTTATTTAGAAATAAAGTGATGTATAGTCTAAAATCAAATATATAGCCCTTTGAAAATACGCTGTTTTGACTAACATGTAATTAGATTGAGTTAATATGTTCCTTTAAACATATGTATTTATTAATGTGGTTATTTCTAAAAATATTCCTAGATGATCGGATTGGCTAGTCTTGAGTTGCTGGTGGGAAGGAAGTCCCTGAGAAGTGATCCTCCCCACAATTGCACTGTTTATATAGTAGATATGTAGTGAGCACATTTGTCTGATGAGAGCAGCAATAAACATACCACTCTGATCAGCCCTGTGTGTTGTTTCTGGTTCCTTTGCCTGACTGTTAGTCCTTCAAGACAAATCAGACTAGGAATCTGGTATCATGTAGGTCAGTGCTATTTTATTACAAAACTAGAGAAACACAATCTTGCAGGTCTGAATGTGCTTCCCCAATCCTCCTTTTACCTTTGTGAGAACTAGCCTTGAATGATTCCTGCCCTGAATGCAGGCTTCTTTTATCTGACCACTGTCTTGATAGCCACCCTTCCTTCCTCAAGGCCATTCCTTCTGCTCTTTACAATTCCACATCATTCAGCAATTGATGGCTGAAGGATTTGAGAGATATGATGAGAATGGTGTGGAAAAGGAAGAGAAATGAAGTGATATGTGATTTAGTCAGACTTGGAAGAGATGTACAGACACAAAGAAGTAGATTGTGAAAGGACAGAGTGGAGAAGATAAGTTCTTCTCCTACACGCCTTTACACTGACTTTTATACTGAAATGTTCAATGTTGATGGACAAATGGGATTTGGGAAGATGTGGGCATTCCTGATGCTGGTTGCTGATGTTTTTACCAGGCAGCAGTCACTGATTTTGTAGAGCTGGTGCTTTTCTGGGAGGTTGGAGGAAATGGACACAGACAGAGGTTATCCCCTATAGCCAGAGGCCAATATATGCAGGAAGATTGGAAAGAATTGTGGCCCCTTTGCTCAGTTGCTTCAGCTGCTGATGCCCAAAGAGCCGTCACTGTAGACTTGTTAGATCTAGAAATACAGATAGGTTTACTCCCTGGATGACATTGGCAAGCAAGAAAAAAAAAGTTCCGGACTTCCGGTTTGCCGACGCGGCTGACATGGACATCTGGAAGGCAAGCTCCATCTTCCGTGTCCAGTTTCACTTCACTGGGGGACCCTGGAAAGGGTCGAAAGTCACCCTGTAGGGGCGACCAGCAAGGAGGGGATCCCCACTTGATCACAGGAGGGCAGTAGCCCTTCCACTTGATCCGGGGCAGCCCTCCAAACCGGCGGATGAAAGACCAGCCATAGCAATATGGCTTGTCACTAGACAGCTGAAGTCACACTTACCACCAGGCAATTATAAAGCAGCGCGGATGAGACTGGGTGAGATCTACCTCTCTTAAATCCTAACTATCTTTTTTACCTGCATAAGCTGCTTAAAGTACTTTACCTCCTGTGGAGAGGGAAGGGAGATTTTATCCCTCCCTCTAGAAACACCGGCGACTGACAATCCAGGGGAGTTTAAGACATTGAAAGAATAACTTGATCCTAATTGGAATTCTATTTTTTAAAGTTTGTGGACTAAAAGATTTTCTACTCTTACTGAAGTTCTGGGTTTTTACTTATAAAAAAGAAGCAAAACTGAAAAGATTATAAAAACTTTGGATTTAAAAGAAAACTTTAAATGGTAGGGGCGACATCTTGTGGCTAAACCTGATACTACAATTTGTTATTGTTTAAAAGAGACTTGGCCAGTAGCCCAGACAATAGATAAGATTTATGTAACCTTGAGATCAGCTGTGAGAAGCCCAGCTGTGTTCCATATTCAGTGACAATTTTTTTTTTGCATTTTCTGATTGTAAAGCTTTTAACCTAATGCGCTAGAATATGGATGAAGATCAGGAACAGATTCTCTCTATACTGAAAGCAATTCATCAAACTATTCTTACAGCTACTGATGAAATAAGAGGTTACAGAAAAGAACAAGATGTCAGCCCAGATATACAAACTCAAACTTTGATTACAACTAAAAAATCAACTACACAGAATATAACAGAAAAAGTGGAACAATTAAATATTATGACAGAAGATTCAACTGATCAACAAATACAGTCAATGGAAAACCCAGAAAAGGGACTGACAATATGGAAAAAGGAAAAAACTTTCTACATAAATCAGAAAGAATCTGAGGATCAAGAAGAAGAACAGACTGAAGAGAAGATAAACAGTTCAGGACAACTACGTCGAGATGGAAAAATAGAGAGATGATTTGTTAGTCCTCTCAAAAAAATAGCGACCAGATGTTTTTTTCTATGTCAAACAATATATATAACAACACAGGGAGATCTGTTTGATGACTCAAAAGCAAGAACATGGAAGATGATTTGGTGAAGAAAGAAAGCCAGAATAAGACTGAAGAAAATTGGGGTTTTGACTTATTCGTGAGAATTAAAATAGAATATACTCAAATAGATAAGATGTGTACTTTGAATACTAGATATTGTTATGAGTTGAAATAAAGAAAACTTTGGTCATTTAAAACTTAGAAGTAATAAATATTAAGAGTTAAATTTGAACACTGATTTGCTTATAAAGGTTAAATGTAAATGTAATTAAGATATATATATAAGGATCAGCGCCAGGCTCCAGCTGGAGCTCAGCGCTTCTGCTGAGCCCTGAAGAAGCACCAATCAGCTAGAATGTTGCCTTATCTCCAGGGTCTTGTGATTTACATTCAGATGCGTGGCAACTGATTCATATTTATGACGGTCACAGTGTCCCAGGGTCATGTGAAGTGGCCAAACCTGCTGCAACCACCCACACCACCCCCGCTGCCAATCCTCAACAGAAATGCTCACAACAATGGAAACCTCGGACAAGAGGAAGAGCGCCACCAGGGGCGGGCAGGTGTCTTGCTCGGTGTGGCTTGGGGGGCACTTTTTTCAGTGCCATTGTAACTTCGAACAGTCACTAAGTGAACTGTTGTAAGTCGAGGACTACCTGTATTTCATCACATTTTTCCTTTTCTTTTTTTTGGGGTCATCGGGTTTTTGACATCTTGCTAGGTGACTGGTGGTACTCGGATGTTGCCATATCCTAAAAGTGGTACAATGGGTGAAAAGGTTGAAAAGCCCTGATTTAGTGGAGGAAGAGCAGACTATCTTACACATATTACTGAGTGGCAAAGAAAGGGATTTTTGGATATTTGCCAGCCTGGCTTTCAGATGCTTTGGCAGCTTTGTGAAGGGTCAGGAGCTGCCCTGGCCAAGTGTGCATCAGCAGTGGGAGGAAGAAGATGGTGAAGGTCGGCTGGTTCAGGAAAGCCAAGAGGGCAGAGATGGGGGAAGATGGAGGGAAGGAGGGAGTTGAAGCACACACTACAGTCCTAAGTGTGAGTGGGCTGCCAAATGCTTGAATTTTGATCACATGACCACTGCAACAGCTGTAACTTCAAGGACTGGCTGGAACTACCATTGCTTCAGCACTGTCATAACTTCAGTCACTGAGCGAATGGTTGTTAAGCCAGGAATATCGGTATTGATGATACCAAAGCCCAAATGAGCAGATGATTTTCACGTAGCATTTTATCTAGATATGGAGGAGAGAATAGAAACCTATAGCAATCACAAAGAAGGGGCCTAAGGAGTGATGTTTCCCCGACTCCTCAACCAACACCCATCGAAACCAGTCCTGGAGAAAGTAAGAGAGCTATCACAAAATGGTACGTCAATCCCCAAGCCGTGGAGTCAGCTCAGGTTGACAGCAACAAAAGCCATTGACAGATCAAAGAACCCAAGGATGGCTACACCACTTACATTCCAACTCTGCTGCAGGTCATCCACAAGCCCAGTCACACATCTTAAAGCTGTGAAGATTGAAAGTGACAGTGTAGCATTCTGCTCCTGCAGTAGCTAGACAGATATCTATGGCAGGAACCCCAAGCAGACAAGTGTGTACAGGCAATCCTCGACTTACGACCACGACTGAGCCCAAATTTTCTGTTGCTAAGCGAGACATTTGTTAAATGAGTTCTGCCCCATTCTACAACCTTTCTTGCCATAGTTGTTAAGTGAGTCACTGCAGTTTTTTAAGTTAATAACCCAGTTGTTAAGTGAATCTGGCTTCCCCATTGACTTTGTCAGAAGTTTGCAAAAGGGGATCACGTGACCCGGGGACACTGCAACCATCATAAATATGAGTCAATTGCCAAGTGTTTGAATTTTGATCATGTGGCTATGGGGATGCTGCAACGGTCATGTGAAAAATGTTCATAAGTCACTTTTTTCAATGCTGTTGTAACTTTGAACAGTCACTAAATAAATGGTTATAACTCGAGGAATACCTATACCAGGGGTAGGCAACCCTGGCTCTTTTATGACTCGTGGACTTCAACTCCCAGAATTCCTGAGCCAGCCATGCTGAGGGGAAATGGGGAGCTTTCCATACTGAGCCATGCTGGCTCAGGATTCTGGGAGTTGAAGTCCACGAGTCATAAAAGAGCCAAGGTTGCCTACCCCTGACCTATACCATATTCCTCTTCTTGCCCTTCTTCCCCACCACCTATCTTTAATCTCTGGAAGAGCAATTTGGTTCCTAACTTTATGTCTTGTGGCAACTTTGTGCTGTAATGTGTCCACCACAGATTCTGGCTTAACGTTTCATGCACTCACCTGCCTCAGCCAGATTTAGCTCACAAGACTGTTGGTAGAATAAATAGCATTTTCTTCCCATTCACAAACCCCATCAGATGTTCTTAAGTGATGAGATCCGCTTGTCCACGGGGAGATAAAAAAAAGTGGCCAAAATCACCACCAAAGCTCTGTTTACGCATGTGTTAAAAAAAAAAAAAAGGTGGGGAGAGCTTGGATCGCTTGGTTTGGCCATTATTTTTACTTTTACTTTTTCGACCTTCTTTCCCTAGACCACCTTAAGGACTTTGGACCACTAATTCACACCCAACCCCTACTTCATGGATCGCTTTAGGGATAAACTTAGGACGGACCTCCATGTAAAAACACCCCGGGAGCTTCCAAGAAAATGCGCGCCGTCAGGAACTAAAACGAAACTCCTGGACCGAAAGCTGAAGGAGCTGCGGCTGTGTTCCCTGCGCACAGCGCGTCAACGTCTGAACGGCGAGCCCGGAGCTTCGGAGAGGCTTCCAAAGAAGCGACACGGGTGTCCGGGTTATTCCCTTATTCTCCCAGCCAACCCCTCCTTCCTTCTTCCCCCCCCGAAAGCTCTGACAACGCCGGGACAACCGTCGCAGTTTCGATTTCCTTGCAAGGCACGCCTTCTCCCTGACGTTTGGAAAGTCAAGCCGCCCCTTTAAAGCGGATCGCAGAAGAGAAACCGCGCGTCGTTTTGGAGAATCTGCTCGGTTTTTCCTTGGGCGGTCAAGAGGCGAGGATCCTTCTTCACTCATGCCGGGCGCAGGGAAGAGACGCCCCGGAGGAGCCACCAGTTCCCCCGGAGGCTCGCTCTCGAGACCCACCCGCAGCCTCCAGAAGCCTGGGAAGAAAGTTGCCGAAAAGATGCCCGAGCGGAGAGCTGGAGCCGAAGGGAGCGACCGGTTGAGTTCTCCCGCTGTCTCCTCCCCGCCACTCAGGGCTCCGTTGCTCTTGTTCCCAAGGGTGGGGTACCACCGCAGCATCTTCAAAGAGGATCCCGAAGCCATTCGCCAGATCAGCTGTAAGCAAGGTTACCTAGCGATGGCGCAGACACCGAACGCCGTGCAGCTTTTCGGCCGGGCGCAAGACGAACGGCATCAGCCAGCCCTCGTGAAAAATCGCAGTGAGTAGCCCTAGGCAAAAGCCCCTAAATCCGGATGGCCGCCAGGTGGCAGCAAAAAAAAAAAAGTTTATGTAGTGTCTAGCTCAGGGATGGCAAACCTGTTGGAGACAGAGTGCCCAAACTGCAACCCAAAACCCATTTGTGCATGGTCAGGTGCCGGGTGGGCGTGGCCATTGGCTGGGTGTGGTCCATGGGGTAGGTGTGGCCCATGGGGTGGGTGTGGCCCATGGGGTGGGCATGGCTACGGTGGTAACGGCAGACTGGATGGGACTAAAAAGTTCAATCAATCAATTCCAACTTTGCAAGATCTTTTTTTTTTTCCCCCGCAAGAAGTTGAAATTGATTGATTGATTGACCCTTTTTTTTTGTGTACACGGCGGTGGAGGCGGTGGAGGCCTAAAGCGAAAAGGTTTTATAAAACCCAGCTGAAGACCTAGCACTGGGGTGACGGTGCGCGTGCCCACAGAGAGGGCTCTGAGTGCCGCCTCTGGCACCCGTGCCATAGGTGCGCCACCACTGGTATAGCTAAATGTCTATGGAGATGCTCAGTCATCCAGGTCATACGGTAATTATCCCAAAGGTGCTTTTTTCATGAGGCAGCTGGGCTGTCTTGTTTTTTTTTCTGTTTTTTTTCTTTTAAAAAACAACAACACATTTTATTGGTTTTTTAAATTCTTAAGAAACAACTCAACTCAATACATTCACTGTCCCCTCTCTATTTCCCTCAAATAACATAATACGTTTAAAATATTCCATTTCTAGTTTAAATTTCTACTACTACTAAACCTGTTTTATAACTTTATCAGTTTACAATTACCATAAACAAATTTAACTTTAAATTAACCAGTTGTCAATTCAGGTATCCATCCCTTCCAGATATATTCTAATTCTTAATCTCTCACATCCCTCATTTTATCACCATTCTCGTTTATTTCTTCTTCCACTACACAATAGATATCCTAATAAAAATAAAATATTAATCTACCCTATACATATATAATTTTTTTTCTTTGAAGACGTTTCGCTTCTCATCCCAAAAGCTTCAGCTCTGAAGAAGAAGCTTCTGGTTGTTTTTTTTCTTTGAAGACGTTTCGCTTCTCATCCAAGGAGCTGCTCCGATTCTGAAGAAGAAGATTCGTAGATGAGAAGCAAAACGTCTTCATAGAAAAAAATCAAGACAGTCCAGTTGCCTCGTGAAAAAGCACCTTTGGGATTGATGTACTGCACTGTAAATTGTTGGTGTTCCTCCTGGTTGTTGTCTAGTGGGAAAAGTTGAGAGAGTAACCCAGTCAGCTACGTGAATGAGTGAGGCTTTAAACCTGGGTCTTTCAACCCAGGGGTCTCTTAGTCCAACACTAATCCAGGGATTGTCAAATTTGACAACTTTAAGACTTTGGACTTCAATTTGGGGGTGGAGGGGATGGGGTGAAGTCCACAACTCTTAAAGTTGTCAAATTTGGAGCCCTCTGTACTGATCACTCCAGCTTGTTGGCAGTCTTCCATCTTTTTAAAAATGACAAACCCTACCAAAGGAACTTGCAAGTAGCTGAGTTTATTAGCATGTTTTGACCTCCTAAATCAGAGGTCCCCAACCTTTTGGGGACCAGGGACCAGTTCTGTGGAGAAGGTTTTTCCGCAGACCGGAGAGTGCGTGGTTTTGTGTGCTGCCTGCATCCCACAGATGGGACTTAGATTGTTTGTGCGGCCTCGTTGCTGGCATGCCGTGGTCCGGTATCCGGTACTGGTCCACGGACCGGGGGTTGGGGGTTGGGGACCCCTTGTCCTAAATGCTTCAGCATTCCTAGAAAACAGAAAAATTGGTAAAAGATGAGGCTTTTTATTTGGCACCTTGGCTGATAAAAGGGCAAAGACATCCTGGAGTTAAACCTGGTGACTATATCCATGTTATTAAAAAATTGCTTCCTCCTGCGATATTTTTTTCAGCTTCCCTATTTAGTCATAAGTTTCATTTTATTATTGTTGTTACAGCTTAGCTGTATGTATGTATGTATGACGGTTGCAGTGTCCCGGGGTCATGTGATCCCCTTTTGGGACTTCTGACAAGCAAAGTCAACGGGGAACTAAATTCACTTTAACAACCACCTTAACAACTGTAGTGATTCACTTAATGACTGTGGGAAGAAAGGTCGTAAAATGGGGGGAAAATCACTTAACAAATGTCTCAGTACACCCAGTTCTGCTTTAGGAAGTACATGCATCAAAAATATTTTTCGTCATTCAGTATTTTCAATTATTAATGTATTAATAATTAATAATCATTGTGCTATTAATTCTTAATAATATACTCACAATTAATTAATTCAATTATTAATTAAAATTTTTTTCTTTATTTAATTATTTTAATTGAGTGGCGTAGCGGGCTAGGTAGCGGCAGATGTTTCTCTCCTCGGGGGCAAAGAAAAAATATCTCCTGCAAACTCCGTGTGGCATCAGGAAGGGCATCCGGCCAGTAAATACTCAGATCCATCCAGTCCCGATTCCACCCCGAATTAAGGGATTACAGGGTCTTAAAAGGGGAGTTTTTAATTTAATTATTTTAATTATTAGTCAAGGACCTCAAGGCATGACATTTCTGCTCTTTTGATATTGTTAACATCCACATAGGTTAGACTGAGCTGAGACATAGAATGGCCCCAAAATAATCAAGTGAAGTCCCTGAAATGTGATAACCTTTGCTTCTGTCTAACACCCCTTCACAATGACTCCAACCTTTAGGTCCAGCAGAATTTCTAGTGTGGCTTGCAACATTTATAAATGTAGTACCAATTAAGATAATCATTAGTGACAATCATGGTGGACAGTCTCATGCTATGTTTTGCAGGAAGCATCTGCTTAAAAGAGAAAATCAAGATAAATTCACTGGATTGTGAAGCATCTCACCTGCTTATTCTCTCATCGAATGGAAAACTTTCAGAGTATGATATTACAACCCAAACCCCACAAATAAGGTAGGAATTTTCTTATTATATACTAATGGTAAGGCAGTTGTCTTTTTTTTTAAGCCTGAGTGAACAAGGCTCATGGGTAGAAGAATAATCATCATTCAGTTGCTGATTCCATGAATTGTATGCAAAGAAAAAGATGCTTTTAAAAATAAGTTTGATAGCAGAATGTTTATGGAGACTCTCGGTCATCAAGGTCAAAGGTGCTTTTCAAAAGGCAACTGGACTTTCTTGTTGTTGTTTTTTCCTTGAAAACATTTCGCTTCTCATCTCAGTTCTGATAAAAGAATGCAAGATTAAAATAATAGGGTTATTTTTTTCTGCAAGTTTTTGCTTTCCTTTTTGTTGAATGCAATTATTCACCTGAAAGTTTTCTTCCAAAAGAAAAGGAGTTACATTCTTACTATTTCAGGGCATATTTAAAAAAACAAGACAATCACATACCTGGAGGTGCCACAACATGTATTGTCTTCTCTTCCTCATTCAAGTTATTAATATAAATATTCAAGAAACTTTGGCCCAGAACTAAACATTGTAGTAGCCCACTAGATATCTCTTTCCAATTGTTTATTTATTTTAGAATAGAATAGAATAGAATAGAATAGAATAGAATAGCACTGGAAGAGACCTTGGAGATGATGATGATGATGATGATGATGATATGATGATGATGATGATGACGACGACGATGATGATGATGATGATCATGTTGATGATGATGATGATGATGATGATCATGATCATGATGATCATGATGATGATGTTGTTGTTGGAAGGGACCTTGGAGGTCATCTAGTCCAACCCCCTGCTCAGGCAGGAAACCCTATACCATTTCAGACAAATGGTTGTCCAGTCTCTTCTTAAAAACTTCCAGTGTTGTAGCATTCACCACTTCTGGAGGCAGGTTGTTCCACTGATTAATTGTTCTAACTGTCAGGAAATTTCTCCTTAGTTCTAGGTTACTTCTCTCCTTGATTAGTTTCTATTCATTGCTTCTTGTCCTGCCTTCAGTGCTTTGGAGAATGGGTTGACTCCCTCTTCTTTGTGGCAAACCCTGAGATATTGGAACACTGTTATCCCCCCTCGTTTTTCTTTTCATTAAACTAGACATACCCAATTCCACCAACCATTCCTTATATGTTTTAGCCTCCAGTCCCCTAATCATCTTTGTTGCTCTTCTCTGTACTCTTTCTAGAGTCTCAACATCTTTTTTACATCATGGTGACCAAAACTGGATGCAGTATTCCAAGTGTGGCCTTACCAAGGCATTGTAAAGTGGTATTAATACTTCACGTGATCTTGATTCTAACCCTCTGTTAATGCAGCCTAGCACTGTGTTGGCTTTTTTGGCAGCTGCAGCACATTGCTGGCTCATATTTAAGTGATTATCCACTAGGACTCCGAGATCCCTCTCACAGTTATTACTATTGACCAAGGTACCACCTATACCAGTGATGGCGAACCTTTTAGAGACCGAGTGCCCAAACTGCAACCCAAAACCCACTTATGCATCATCGGGTGCTGGGTGGGTGTGGCCCATTTGGGTGGGTGTGGCCCATTGGGTGGGCGTGGCTGCAGTGGTAACAGGAGACTGGGTGGGACTAAAAAGTTCAATCAATCAATTCCAACTTTGCAAGATCTTTTTTTTTCTCGCGAGAAGTTGAAATTGACTGATTGAACCTTTTTTTTTTGCACACGGCGGCGGAGGCCTAAAGCGAAAAGGTTTTATAAAACCCAGCTGAAGGCCTAGGACTGGGGTGACGGCGTGCATGCCCACAGAGAGAGCTGTGAGTGCCGCCTCTGGCACCTGTGCCATAGGTTCGCCACCACTGACCTATACTATACCTGTACATTTGGTTTTTCTTGCATGTGTTTGCGCACGTAGCTCAACTTGTGCGAGCAGTGGGCCAATGAACACTCGTGCATGTGTGTGCCGGCCTGCTGCTTATGCAAGCCGAGTTGTGTGTGTGCATGCAGACCCACCACTCACGCAAGGGCTGTGTATGTGTGCATGCGCCAGCCCGCCACTCAAACAACCCAGTTCCCCTTCCCCCGTCCCACTGGGCCGCTAAGCTGCAAAGGTTGTGGACTGCTGCCCTATACCATTTTAGAAAAATGCTTCTCCAATCTCTTCTTTAAAACCTCCAGTGGTGGAGCACCCACAATTTCTGGAAGCAAGCTGTTCCACTTGTTAATTGTTCTCACTGTCAGGAACTTTCTCCTTAGTTCATCCATTGCTTCTTGTCCTGCCTTCAGGTGCTTTGGAGAATAGATTGACTCCCCCCCCTTAGATACAGGTAGTCCTCAACTTACAACCACAATTGAGCCCAAAATTTCTGTTGCCAAGTGAGACATTTGTTATGTGAATTTTGTCCCATTTTACAATCTTTTTTGCCACGGTTGTTAAGTGAATCACTGCAGTTGTTAAGTTAGTAACACAATTGTTAGGTGAATCTGATTTTCCCATTGACTTTGCTTGTCACAAGGTTGCAAAAAGACTGCCAAGCATCCGAATTTTGATCACATGACCGTGGGGATGCTGCAATGGTCATAAGTATGAAAAACAGTCATAAATCAATTTTTTCAATGCGGTTCTATCTTTGAACGGTCACTGAATGAACTGTTGTAAGTCAAGGACTACCTGTATTGGAACACTGCCATGCTGCTGGTCATCCTCTTCTTCTCTTTTTGTCCTGGTTCTGACTGATGGAACCAAATAAATCAGAACTCCGAGGTTACGGATTTCCTCAAATCAAACATATTCTTTGAGGAAATCTCTAGCCTTGGAGTTCTGATTTATTTGGTTCCATCAGTCGGAACCATGACATTAAACCAAGTCTGAAAATCCACCCCCCCAAAGATCCCAAGTAATTAAAATTAATAATTCCACACCCTCAACTATACTACTGATCACATTATTCAATGAAACTATTTGGCAGGCTGTTTAACAGATTGTTTTCCCTCCTCCTTCTTTGTGTAGGAATGACCTTGGTTCCCACGGGACCCAATCTGTTTAGTCTAGCAAAATGGGCTCCCTTCTCCCTCCCTTTCATGTGGCAACTTAGAACAACAAAGATGGCTTTAGCCAGGTTCATTGAAGTTGACACTTTTCTTCTATCTTTCCTAGCATTAGGGCCTCGACTTTCACATACAGCAGGGGTGTCAAACTGCCAGCCCGCAGGCAGAACGTATCATAGTGAAACTGCGCCCACCCCATTGCCGGCAATGGCAAAAAAAGTCACGATATGTCGCGACGCGTCATGTGACATTGCAAGTTTGACATCCCTGACATACAGTAACGTGTCTGAAGTAAGACAATTTGAATCTGGTCATTTATGCCTCAAGTGAGAACTACTAGCAGAGTAATATGAAAATACAGAGCTATTTGTGAAGCACACATTTCAGTGACAGGTGTTTTTACACTTGACTTTCTTGTCTACTTCTTATATAAGAGGTATTGATAACTGAGCAACATGTATTCCTTTTTTTTTTTTTTTTTGCAGACTACTGAAAGAATTAGGAAACAAATACATTGTACAGATTGCATGTGGTGACCATCATTCCATGGCTCTTTCAAAAGGTACTGGCTATTTGTGCATTTCTTTTAACAACTCTCTGACTTGCCTTTTATTTCAGTTGAAATGTCTCCGCGGATGTGCACAGCCCCAGCTAGCTTAAAATCAAGGAAAAGCTTCCATGTAAGCAGAGTGGGATAGAAATATATATATATAGATCAGTGGTTCTCAACCTTTTTAATGCCGCAACCCCCAACCGGTCATAAGTCGAGGACTAAACCGGTCGTAAGTCGAGGACTAAACCGGTCGTAAGTCGAGGACTACCCAACCGGTCGTAAGTCGAGGACTTTCCCTGCCCGGGAGCACCGCGCATGTGTGGTTCCGCCCCCTGCGCCGGCCGAGGCGTAGCTGGCAAGCGGCAGAGACGGAGCAGGCCGACCACCAGCTGGCCCAGCTCAAGGGAGGTAAGGCACCCGCCGGAAAAGGGGAAAAAAATGGCGGACAGCCTTGCTTGGCGACCCCCGTGAAATGGTCGATCGACCCCATAGGTTGAGAACCGCTGATATAGATAAATATGGATAATTCTGTATTAACAGCTTCTTTTTGTGTGTGGTGCTCAGGAGGAGAACTCTTTGCCTGGGGTGAGAATGAACATGGCCAGCTTGGAGTGGAAAAGAAGATGGGTCACATTAAGGAACCACAGCTGGTACTAGCACTGGAAGGCATTCCTTTGATTATGATTGCAGCTGGATCTGCTCACAGCATGGTTGTCTCTATATTTGGGACTGTTTACTCTTGGGGAAAGAATACGTTTGGACAACTGGGCCTTGGAGACACAGAAGGTGAGGAGAAATTCTGGGAATGGGGTGGAGGAGGCATTTGAGATGCGCTCATTCATAATCATAGGAAATGGATCAGCTAAACTCATTGTTTCTGAGCTTGGTTGTTTTCTTGCAGACGTTTCATCACCAAACTAGGTAATAGCATCAGTGCACTGATAATGTTACCTAGTTTGGTAATGAAACATCTGCAGGAGAACAACCAAGCTCATCAGAGAGCACTAAGGACCTCGCATCTTCTAGGACAGGGGTTTCCAACCGGGGGTGTGAGACGATATTCCAGGGGGTGCGAAAACTTGGGTTTTCAAAACTATAGTGTATATGCATAATTAGTTGCCGTTATTTCGAACTTTTGTAAGGGGTGCAAGAATATATCAGAAGCGTTCTAGGGGTACAGGGTATAGAAAAGGTTGAGAGCCACTGTTCTAGGAGAAGATGGTCCTGAGGGTAATTTAAATCAACACATTTGGAAAGCTCTGATTTGGTTTTCAAATATAACATATAGGTAGTCCTTGCTCATTCATTTAGCGACCAAAGTTAACAATGGCACTAGAAAAGAAATTACTTACCAGTGGCCCTCACATGATTGCCACAGTGTCCCCATAGTTACATGATTGTGATTTGGGCACTTGGCAACCATTGTGCAAACTGCAATGATCGCAGCGTTCTGTGGTCATGTGATCGCCATTTGCAATCCTTCCAGCCAGCTTCCGATAAGCAAAATCAATGGTGAAACCAGCAAGGAAGGTTGCAAATCACAGTTAATAACCATGGTAATTTGCTTAATGGCCGTGGGGAAAAAGTTGTAAAATCAGATGTAATCCCATGATGTCTCACTTAATGTCTCTACTGTTTAACAATGAATGGTGGGGTCCCTATTGGTAGTCCCTGTATGTTCTTAAATAGAGAAAGGAAGCACCGTACTTGACAAAGAATCCAATTTTGTATGCAAAACCTGGGCAGCTTGCACGTTAGGCAGCGGTATTAACCTTTTGAGCCACAGGTTCGAATCCCAGAGGGGTATGACTAGCTGATGAGAGCTAAAGAGCTTGAAATAGCTATACTAGTCTCCCATTAACTCTTTGTCAGCCACAAAAAAATTGAATTTACAGTGTTCACAGTATGTGACGTTCTGCCTATTGTTTTATCAATGAGAATAAAATGCAAAACAGAAAGACATACATCCAACACTAACAACAATAAAAAAGAAAAAAATGTGTACAAAAAAGAAAGAAAATGCGCTAAATATCAAATCAATTTAACATTAAACATAAACATATAGAATTCAGCCTGACTGGATGCTGAGGGGAAAAAAAGAAAAAATGATAAATTCTCCTCCTCTTTAGATAACGGGTTTAGAAATAGTCATAAGCTTTCCCATCCTGGTTTAACGAAAATACTACATTAAATAAACAAATATTCCTGGTAAGGAGATCTCTATCTGATAATCAAATCGGCCCAACATCAGGATCATAGTACATTTTTTTTTTAAAGTCAACACGTTAACCCAAACATTACACTAATCTTCAAATCCCTCTGTTAACCATCTGTTATTGTACGTGTTAAATACAATAACAGATTTTATTTCACCTTTTTAAAAAACATTGTCATTGTCTGGAAGTGGTTATATTTAATTTTCCTTTTACCTTTCAGACAGATACATTCCTGCACAAGTCAAGGCATTGGAGCATAAGAAGACAGTTTTTATTTCATGTGGTGGCGAGCACACTGCAGTTCTCTCAAAGGTTTATATTTACCATTTTTTAAAACTTTTCGTCTGATTTGTGTGAAATCTTGTATGATACCTTCCTCTCGGATTCACCTCTAAGAGTTTGTCTCAGAACTAGTGAGACAGGTGCCAGCCCTCATGATGATTCTGAAGGCTAGAAAGAGTCTCAGAAACCTCTTGAGATGACCATTGACACACACACAATGTTCTGAGGCTGTTTCTACCTTTGGAAATATTACATTGGCTAGCTTTCCACAGTAATTGTGTCTCGCATTGGCTGGGCGTACTTGTCAGCAGCTGTATAGAAAGATAAGGTGAGTGGACCAACACAGTTGGGTGGGGAGAAGGCCCAAGCCTTCTAGGAGTGGTGGGACAGGGAGAAGGCCTATGCTTTCCAGGAATGGTGGCACAAAGGGAAAATCTGTGCATTGGTGGGCCACCCAGCAGAGACCTCTTGTGCTGCAGTGGCTGCCATGGTGATATGGGCAGGGCACACTGCTTTGAACAAATGATCCTAAGTCGAAAATTACCTGTACTAATACAGTCTTCTCTAGAATTCTAAACCACATTCAGATAAAGGTGCTTTGCATCTAATGTCAAAGAAACACAAATGGGACAATCCAGAAGAGGGTCATGATTAATTGAGGCATCCATAAATACTGTAAAATAAATACATCTTTATTTCCTTGCTTGAATTTCTTCTTTGGCCACATCTATAAATGGGTGGGGTTAGGGTTACAGTTTTTTAAAAATCTTGTTCAATCACAGAATCAACTCTTACACCAATGCTATGTTTAAGGGCATTGTGGGAAATTAAAAGGGACTTCAACCTTTGCCATGCAGGTCTACGGATACAATTCCAAGGCTTATAGGAGGGCTGTGAAAGGACCTCTGGCCAAGACCTCAATAAGCCATGCAAAGTCCAACACAGCTGTACTCTTAGCAGGAGTAAAATAGATGCAGCCTTCAACTTACAACCAAAATTGAGCCAAAATTTTCCATTGCTAGGTGAGACAGTTGTTAAGTGGGATTTGCCCATTTTACAACCTTTCCACGGTTTTTAAGTGAATCATTGCAGTTGTTAAATTAGTAACACAGTTGTTAAGTGAATCTGGTTTCCCCATTGACTTTGCTTGTCAGAAGGTCGCAAAAGGTGATTATATGACACTTCAACCATCGTATGAACCAGTTCCCAAGCATCTGAATTTTGATCATGTGACCTTGGGGATGCTGCAATGGTAGTAAGTGTAAAAAAATGATCATAATTCACTTTTTTAGTGTTGTTGTAACTTTGAATGGTCATTAAACAAATGATTGTAAGTTGAGGACTACATGATTGTACTGCCCTCCTTGATATAGATTTAAGTTTCCTTGGTGATGTCTGTGTAGTGCAGAATATAGACTACATACTTTCTACTATGTACTACCATTCCTCCTTCCCTTCACAATGTGTACAACTTTTAATATTCCCAGCCAAGTGACAAAGTCATTGTGTTGAACGGTGCCATGTTTTTCCTCTTTCCCACTAAGGATGGATTAGTCTGCACCTTTGGATCTGGCTGCTACGGGCAGCTTGGCCACAATTCCACCTGCAATGAGCTGTTTCCGCGTCTTGTGGCAGAGCTGTTTGGTGCACAAGTGACCCAGGTAGCGTGCGGAAGGTAAGAAATCCCTGTTCCTTCCAAATATTTGATGGTGTCAGAAGGACAACTGGTATCGTGAAATCAGGAAAAGATTCCTGCCCTCCAAAGTTGCACGTCAGTGGAACGGAGGCAACAACAAGCAAGAGAAACACATACATTAATATGTGGTACCAATGAAGGAGAATATTTGTAGTTCAGGGTTGACATGAGGGGTCCTTGGTGCTCTCTGAGCTTCCTTGTTTTCTTGCAGACGTTTCATTACCTTAACTAGGTAACATCATCAGTGTTAGTAAGGAAGTGCTGTTTGCTGTCAGTTTATATTCTGGTGTCTTGCCTGTCTGTGTGGGTGGGGGCGGTCTTAGGGATTCTTTGGTTGGGCTGTTTACTAATGGCTCTTTGGCAGCTTATTGATTGGGGTATTACATAGATTAACTCCAAGGTCAACTTCAGACCAACAATCAAGTAAGCAATACCTCATTCAAGAAACTGCCAAAGAGCCATTAGTAAACAGCTCAACCAAAGAATCCCTAAGACCGCCCCCACCCACCCAGACAGGCAAGACACCAGAATATAAACTGACAGCAAACAGCACTCCTTACTAGCATTGATGATGTTACCTAGTTAGGGCAATGAAACGTCTGCAAGAAAACAAGCAAGCTCAGAGAACACCAAGGACCCCACGTTAATATGTGCTAGTGGCTGCCTTTGAAGACCAACTGGAAGCTTCAACTGGTCCAGATTACAGCAGCTGAAGTGATGCTTCAGCTTGTCTAACTGACACCTTTGCTTCATGAACTGTAGTGGTGCCAGTATTGTTCTAGGTTTGATTCAAGATGCTGCTTATTACCTTAAAAACCTACATAGCAGAGGCCCTGGGTTACTTGAAGGACTGCCTATCTTCCATGCTTTCTGCCTATCCACCATGAGCCAACAGAGTCAGTGAGCTCCATGTCCTTTCAGTGAAACAATGCCATCTAGGGGGAATCCAGGTCATTTCTCTGGAATTAGATTCTTCTTGAGATCCGTGTGGCTCCCATCCTGAAGAAGGCCTTGAAGACCTGGCTTTTCTCCTTGGGGTAAGGTAGATGGAACCCTGTAGGTGTAGGATGTGTGGTTTTTTTATATGTGTGCTGTATTGAGTGACTGGATATTATCTTGCCTATATATTTTGAATACTGCAAAATGGAATATATGAAAAATGGAAAGCAAGCTGTGTCTCATCACTGGCAAGGCATCTGAGGTTTTTTTTAAAAAAAAAAATAGGTTGGTGATATTCAGTGCTAAAATCTGGCAATAGAGAACTGACTCCTTTATTCAAGATTTTCAAAGAGCTCAACCTGAATATGAATCAGTAAATAAAAAAGCAGGGAAGGCAGATCAAAACAATTGCAAAGAGAATTATTATAAAGGCAAATCTAATAACCGTTTCAGAATCAAGAAATAAAAATTCTGCAAACCAAGAAATGGAACAGGACTCTGTTTGGTCCCCAGATCAAGGGCTGTTGCTAATCAAAAGCTATTGCTTCAGAGTTGTAAAGAAACAACAGAACAAGAATATGTTGTGGTCAACGGTCATAATATCGTCTCAGTTTATAAAGGCCTGATGAGGTCAATAAAACTTCTACCTATAAACTATCTTTGATTCTGCAAACAGATGGCACACTTTGGTTTATGTCCCGGCACTTGGGGAAGTATATGCATTTGGCTACGGAGGAGAAGGGCAACTTGGAGAAGGAAGAACAAGTGACCAGCTGGTTCCCCTTCCTCTTGATCTGGATGTTCGTAATAAACACATGAAGTACAGTAAGTCACTCCATTTTTCAAGCGGAATGTTGTGTGCAAACTACAAGCTAAATCCTAAGGCCGAAAATTATTTTCAGGTTACAATAAAAACCGGATGCATACAGAGAGATGTGGCTAGCAGGGAAAAATGTGGACCAAGACACAAATAAAGGCTGTGTCAGAGAACAAAATTGGGGTGGGATATTGGCTTGTGGTTATAATTATGTTGTCTTAATAGACAATCCTGATTTGACAGCATATGTGTTCTCAAATAAGTATCTGATTATAGCAGCTGATTCTATTTCGGTGTGCTGAGTTGATTCTTGACATGCAGCGATTGATTCTGATGAGATACTGAGAAGTTTCTGTTGAGTAGCTTGCACTGTAAGTGTCCTTAGTCAAAGCTCTACTAACTGGATTCTAGATAGAAATCTTTCTTAATCTTAAAGGAGTCACTCTTTTTTCTGTCTCTTACTAAAGGAAGTACCTTGGGCAAGGTAGTTAAAATCATTGCTGGAGACAACCAAAGTATTGTGCTTCATCTGGAAGAAAAGGTAATCAAATGGGGAACTTGCCAACAAACATATATAATTTGTAACACAAAATGCCAACATTTGACTTCTAATTTTTGTAAAAAAAATTCATTCCAGAATTGGCCTTGTCATGAGTCAAACAGGGCTTGCCTAAAGCTTTGAAAAAATGCCCTATTTCACTCACATGATAATCCTAAATGCTGCATCATTTCATGACATGGATTATTGTTCCAAAATGTTTTATTGGTTATTCAGTGTCTATCTAGACAGTTAGTAAATTCTTGTCTCAATCACATTTTATCCTTTATCAGTAGAAAGATAACAATATTGTTGAGTCAAGTTTGATGTGTTAGGAACAGGTGAATACAATTAGACTTTAGATTTAGGCTAATCTTTAGACACGATTCATTCTGGTTTTCTTCCTTAATATTTTTTTCAAGTTGACAGTCTAGTCTGGTATTTCTCAGCCTTGGTCACTTTAAGATACGTAGACTTCAATTCCCAGAATTCCCCAGCTAGCCATTCTGGGAGTTGAAGTCCACACTTCTTAAAGTAGCTGAGGTTGAGAAACACTAATCTAGTCTATAGTAATTTGTATTTTCTAGTCATTTCCTATCCAGATATTAACCAATTTAATTTTTTTCCAAATCCAAGCAGTGTCAGGCAAGGGTTGTCATCTACTGATCGCTCTTTTTCCACTAATCTCTGTTTTTAAAAAGTAACATAGTATTTTGGGCTCCATATATAAATTGCGATTCTAATAAAAGGTTGTGTTTGTACTTCTGAATTGAAGTGGAGCAGAAGAAGACATAGCTTGTCACCTGCTAAGAGAGACAAGCTATTGTTGTTAATATAATCAGGCAACTTCTAGTATCTAAGAGAGATCCAAATTATACATGGATCCATGTATGATCCAAATTATATATGGAAACGCCACATTAATGGATGTACAACCAGAATTTCTTTTTCCTGATATATTTTATACCCAGTTCTGGGAAAATATTTTCTATCCCTTAGCAGTAATACAATTTAAGGGAAGGTAATTTTCATTCCACTAAAAACTGATTTCTTAAAAGGCCAAACAAATAGTGTGTGTGTGTGTGTGTATAAAACGCCCCAAACTAGGGGCGTTAAGCAGGCTCAAGTCACTACTGCGATACATTACAAATTCAGATTTCTTTTTGCTGACAAAGAGTTAAAGAATTAAGTGGGAGACTAGTATAGCTATTTCAGGCTATATATATACACTAGTATAGCTATTTCAGCTACATACACACACACACACACACACACACACATATATATATGCTTGAAAATCAACTTTGCTCTTTATGGGTTGCTCATGCAACAGTTTCAATATTTTTATAATTCTAGTCTCTGCATTAGAGAAAGTACCTTTATGTACAGCTTCTCCTGATCTGTCGTTTAAACATGAAGCCATATACATTGTACCAGATATGTGAAAATACATTTTTACCTTTCTTTTTTTTTTTTTTGCAGAATGCATACGCTAATGTAACGCAAACACTAGCCACAGTGGAGGAGGAAAAGTTTGCTAAGTGGTTGTCCAATTTGGGTCCCAGCTGCTGGGATAATATACAATGGTAAATATCACCACAGATAATCTGATTTCCATAGTTGCTGCAAACAAATAGGCAGTCCTCACTTATCAACAGTAATTGGGATTGGGAACTCCCTTGTTAAGTAATGTAGTCATACAATGCAATGGCATTGACGTATGACAGCCGTTCCAGCAATCCCACTTGCTATCGTTACTTAAATCCCATGTGGATGCAGCTTCTTGCAATCACGTTTTCATCATTTGTGAGCTTCTGCTGGCTTCCCCATTGACTTGCTTGACAGAAGTCAGCAATGAAGGCCACGAATGGACCATTCAGTAGCCATAGCTATGAGGACTGGCTGTAAGTCCCCCTTGTTCAGCACCATCATAACTGTTGCTGAATGTGTGGTCATTAAATGAGGACTACCTCTCTGTCATAAGTTAGCGTTTGTAAAATAATATTATAAATCCAGAATCAAATGCAACTGGGCAATATCTGGTCAATGGAAAATAGACTGGTGTGTTTCCCGATTTAGTGGTATTAGTCTCCCTTTAGGGATTCTATAGGGATTCTATAGTTTAAACTAGAGTCATTGGTCCTTAATTCTAGCTAAAAGCCACCAATATATTTTAAATAAGAATAGGTACATATAAGAATAGGTACATAAGTACATGCATACATTACACTGTTTCTTTTTGAAATAAGCATTTCAAAGAGCACATAAATGGATGTGAAGATCAAATCAAACCAACAGATATGTCAAACAGAAGCAACAATACTTGTCACCACCGCCTTATAACTATTGGGCCACATGGATTGCAATCTAAACCAACCACCTTCCAAGAGCATTAAATATTTCTCGTTCCATTTTTAATTTCCTAAAAGTAACGTCTTCTTTACTGTCTGAACCAAGAGCCATTATCTGCACCTAACTATGGCATTCACAATATATCTAAAAGATGCTAAACTGTAGAAGGTATTATAGACTTTGACATTACTTTACCAGCAAAATGGTAACTTCTGCCTACTGGATTCCTGGGTGTATTGATTCCAGCGAGTAACTTTAGGGCTTTTGATGGAAGAAAAGGCCTTTTATGTTTGTCCTATAGTAAAGAATGTGATAGATGTGGTCCTGCTGTTGTCTTTTCTCTCTTGCCCTCTTATTACAAAGATTTCAGTACTATATGACTTTCTGCAAGGGACAATAGGTAGCACAAAGTTCATTTCCAAAACGAACTAGATAGTGTTATAAACAAAGATTCTTGTCCATTTCGTCTTAGTTGTAAATCCAGCTCAGTTCTGAAATCAAACTAATAAAAAACACTGCTTGCGTTTCTTTTCCATAAACAGGAATATTAAATTGATCTTCTCATCAGCAGCTTGCATCAATGGCAGTTTTCTACACCAGAGGTAATTTGCATCCGTCAAAGAACTGATATATTTTCTAACTGTTACTATAAATTAAGGAAGACCCCACCCCCACCCTGTCCCCCAACCCACCTGTTCACAGGGCCACTCACCGCCTCCAGGGCCCACTGCAGATTGCCCAGGCAGCCCAGCAGTACCATGGTGGCCACGCCCTCTGCCCGCGCCCCGCAGCATCAACTGTGCGGGATGGGGCAGGAGTCTTGTCTACGCTGCCTGGCTGCCATGTCCTTGGCTGCGCTGCTCCGTGTGGGCCACGCTCGGGGGCGATTCTCCTCCAGGGGGGCTGCTGGTGAGGAGGGGGTCGTGGGGGGAGGCGAGGCTGGGGCAACGGCACGTGTGCCCACAGAGAGGGCTCCGAGTGCCGCCTCTGGCACCCGTGCCATAGGTTCACCACCACTAATATAGAGCAAAACTAAGAAGGAGGTGTATTTATCAAGTGGTGGTTGCAGTGTTTAGAATGCAGTATTGCAGGCTAATTCTGCCGACTGCCAGCAGTTCGATTCTGATCAGCTTGATGTTGACTCAGCCTTCCATCCTTCCAAGATCGGTAAAATGAGGATCCAGATTGTTGGGGCAATATGCTGACTCTGTAAACAGCTTAGAGAGGGCTGTAAAGCACTGTGAAGCGGTATATAAGTCTGAGTGCTATTGCTATCAATCTTGAGGACCATGCTAATTATTATAAAAGGGTCTAGTTGCTACAATCTTGCGATCAACAGAGTAACTTCATACCCAAATCTAATCCAAATCTTTCACAATGTACAAGTTTACACTAGGTAGAGAAGAGACTATGATGGTGATTGATCCTTATCTTTCCTGCAGGGAAGAAAAATTCAGAACATTTGAGGAGACTGTTGGTGTTGATATGTCAGCTGTTCTTCTTTTCTTTGAGAAGATTGCCAGTAAGCCTAAAGTCTTCACAAAGGTATAACATGCCATTAAGATTTCACATATAGAATATAATAGACTATTTCCTGGTGTTTCTCTAAGGGGAGTCAAACCCAAGTAAATAATTCTGAGTGGGCTGAGAAGCTTATAAGAAAGCCTTTTATACCAAGATTGTCTCTGTACTTTATGGTTGCAGCAGAATGCAGGGTTTATTCAAGGCCAGCAATTCTTTTACCTAGAGGATCAATTAATAATTGCTGGAGAAACATCTAACGTATTTGTTTAGTAAAGGTGCTACAAATAACAAAATTGAACATTTTTTTTCTTCCTCCTGAACTTGGTTAGCTTAAAACAAGTATATTTTATTTGGAACACCATAAATTAATCTCAATTCAGAGGATTAATTTCCAATAAATTGCTTCATCTTCTTGGAACAATTGGAATAATAATAATAATAATAATAATAATAATAATAATAATAATAATAATAATAATAATAATAATAATAAAGTTGGAAGGGACCTTGGAGGTCATTGAGTCCAACCCCCTGCCCAGGCAGGAACTCTACACCATTTCAGACAAACGGCTGTCCAGTCTCTTCTTAAAAACTTCCAGTGTTGGAGCATTCACCACTTCTAGAGGCAGGTTGTTCCACTGGTTAATTGTTCTAACTGTCAGGAAGTTTCTCCTTAGTTCTAAGTTGCTTCTCTCCTTGATCAGTTTCCATCCATTGCTTCTTGTCCTGCCTTCAGGCGCTTTGGAAAATAGCTTGACTCCCTCTTCTTTGTGGCAGCCCCTGAGATATTGAATGCTGCTATCATGTCCCCCCTCGTCCTTCTCTTCATTAAACTATTTATAAATTATTTATAAACTAATTATAAATGATGAAGAAGTCTGGGAATGAAGTTGCAAAATAAAATCAAACCATGGCTTCCTTCTCTAGTCATCTATTGGTTAATGAAACCACCTTCAAGCATTAATATACCCTATTAAGCTCAACTTAATAGGATATATTAATGAGATAAATCCTCTGATCAGTGCTTGATAATGTTTCCCAAATGTACTAGAAGGAAACTTTAATGGTTTTAATAGGTGCTCACACCATCACCACCAAAATGGAGCAGGGCTTTGATAGCATGATTGTGGCTGCCATCTTAATTTTTTTGACAGCCAGTCCACATGCAGTGAACACTTTTGGATGGTAACTAGTTTCAAGCCATGGGCCTAATTTATTTTGCAGTAACTTCTTTAAAAAAATTCTGCATCTGCTTCATATACAAAACAAATGATGAACATTTTTAGCAGCTAAATTAGGCTGCTGAGAATGTTTAGGAACCAGTTAATAGACTACACCAGCACCATGGTGTCCATCTACAGCAGTGTTTCTCAACCTTGACAATTTTAAGGCACGTGGACTTCAACTCCCAGAATTCCACAGCCTGCAATGCTGGCTGTGGAATTCTGAGAGTTGAAGTCCACGTGCCTCAAAATTGTCAAGGTTGAGAAACACTGATCTACAGCAAACTAAAATGTCACCAAAAACAAGTGCATAGTACAAATACCTCTATTATACACTTGCATCCCAAGTCTGATGAGACTAGCTAGCTCATGGCATTTGTGTGGTGACAACATAAATCTCATTTTGTCTTTTGCCTCCCATGAATGCCCAGGCAGCAGGGCAATATAATGAAAATATAGACTATAATGCAAGGCATGGTTAGTCTCTTTGATTATCTGGTTCTGGTCAAACTGGTTCTCTGGGAAAACAAATCCAATACAAGAATAAGCATTCAAATTCATAATGATCCTGAAGACAGAGGCTCTTAATGAGCTTGCAATCCCAGCACACCTGGAGACCACAGGTTGAAGAAGAGCTGTTCTAGATTATGCTGTCAATTCATGTGCATTCCCCTTGCAGAATATGTTTCATGGCATACATGTTACATAAGATGCCTCCCATGATTGAAAATGAAAAAATAAATGCAGAACTTAAAGAAGTCTCTAACAATAACTCTCAGTCTGAGTCCTTGACTTACAATTCAAATACTTTCTCTCTGGTTCTCCACAGTAGACTTTGTGCTGTGTTCAGTACTATACCCTGTTTTGTCCCATGCATTTAACTGTAAGAAAAGTCAATAAAGAGTTGGAAGGAATCTTATAGATAGAATTCTTTATTGGCCAAGTGTGATTGGACACACAAGGAATTTGTCTTCGGTGCATAAGCTCTCATTGTACATAAAAGCTATAAGTGATAAATCATGATCATAGTCATGGTAAAAATACTTTCATCATAAATCATAAGATACAACACTTAGTGATAGTCATAGGATACTAAATAAGCAATCAACATAAATCATACTAGGAACTAAATAAAACAATATAAATTGTAAGATACAAGCAACAAAGTTATAAGGAGATAAGGAGATAAGTAATAGGAAAAATGAGAAGAATAATAGTAATACAGTCTTACTAAATAGTTTGACAGTGTTGTGGGAATTAGTTGTTTAGCAGAGTGATGGCATGGGGGAAACATTGTCCTTGTGTCTAGTTGTTCTGGTGTGCAATGTCCTATAGTGTCGTTTGGAGGGTAGAAGTTGAAACAATTTATGTCCAGGATGTGAGGGGTCTGTAGATATTTTCACAGCCTTCTTTTTGACTCGTGCGGTATACAGGTCGTCAATGGAAGGCAGGCTGATAGCAATTGTTTTTTCTGCAGTCCTAACTATCCATTGAAGTCTGTGTTTGTCTTGTTTGGTTGCAGAGCCAAGCCAGACAGTTATAGAGGAGCAGGTGACAGACTCAGTAATTCCTCTGTAGAACTGTATCAACCGCTCCTTGGGCATCTGAGCTTTCTGAGTTGGCGCAGGAAGAACATTCTTTGTTGTGCTTTTTTTGATGACATTTTAATGTTAGGTGACCACTTTAAGTCTTGAGATACTATAGAACCTAGAAACTTGAAGGTCTCTACTGTTGATACTGTGTTGTCTAGTATTGTAAGAGGCGGTAGATTTTAGGGTTTCTCCTAAAATCTACTATCATTTCTACAGTTTTGAGTGTATTTAGTTCAAGATTGTTCCGGCCGCACCACAAGGTTTGATACAAGGCTAGTTTGATCATGTGCTCAAATATTTCATATAGGGAAGCAAGAAGGAAAACCGGACTCAAGAAATGAATTAAATGCATACATTCTTCTTCCATTCTTCTCTTCAAAGGTGAAAAAGGCTCTGAAGAGCCTTCTGGATTGTCCCCTTTACACTCCAACCTCGCCAGAAGCACTCAGGTTCTTCCTCATTGTGCCCGTACTTTTACAAAAGCAAGATTCCGATTCGGATCATCTCCTTTGCCAACTGGCAAAAGCAATCTGGAACCTCCCACAGCAAGGCAAGCAAGCCCTAGGTAAGGCAGGCGTTCATTTGCTAATTTCGCTGAAATTTCAAACTTCCAGAGAAGTATCAAACTATTTGAGGAAATCACCTCTTCACAATTACATCTGCCCATCCTATCAGGCCAGCCAGGAAGGGCATATTGCAGACCCCATCTATTAAGGAGTTACATCTGATGGGACCCAAGACATGGGCCTCTTCGGAACATCACCCCCTTCTTCCCACAGTGTGACTAGCTCTGACCCCCAGTAACCTCCCAGAAATCCTTCAATATGTGATTTTTTCGGCAGTTCTAGGGATCTCTTGGAAATAGGGAGCCTGTAAGATGGCTTCATTATATGTGAATCTTTTAAATGCTCTCTCTCTCTCTCTTATTTATTTGTATGTTTTCTTGTTTCAATGGTTGCTTTAAGGAATATTTTTATTGTTTGTTTTATTGAGATGGATAGCTGTATCAATTTGATAAATAAAATATTACCCAAACACCCCAGATTCTGAGTTTTGCTTGGATAATAGAGCTACTCCCAATCACTCCTGTTAGACCAGCCAGGTTTTCCAATCTCACAACCACCATCTCGGCTGCAGTCCCAGCACACTTGATCTCTACAGCAGAGCCCTTCTTGAAAAAAAACAGAAATTCTGTCTCCAGAGTTGTGGCTGCTCCATCACTGGAGGTTTTGAGATTGGACAGCCATGTGTCTGGAATGGTATAGAGCAGGGGTAGGCAACCTTGGGTCTTTTATGACTCATGGACTTCAACTCCCAGAATTCCTGAGCCAGCATGGCTCAGCTTGGAAACCTTTCCCCTCAGCATGGCTGACTCAGGAATTCTGGGAGTTGAAGTCCACGAGTCATAAAAGAGCCAAGGTTGCCTACCCCTGGTATAGGGTCTTCTACTTGAGTGGGTGTGTGTGTGTGTGTGTGAGAGAGAGAGAGAGAGAGAGACTAGCATTGAAGTTTGTTATTCTTGGTGGATCTCCTACTGTACATCTGAAGTTAAATAACAAAACGTAACTACAAAAGGCCCTGGATGGAAGATGGAAATCAATATAGAAGTCATATGAATGGCCAGGGATTGCTGCTAAAAGAGAGAAAATATTATGGCCCATTGTAATACCTTCAGTGCAAAATAATGTGTGTTTCATTCAACATTTTTTGTGCTACCTGGGCAAAGATATACATATATACATACATATACACATACATCTTTGTCCAGGTAATACAGAAAACGTTGAATGAATCACATGTTATTAAGGAATCATTACAGATAATCCTTGACAGTTCATTTAGTGACCATTCAAAGTTACAACGGCACCGAAAAAGGTGACCTAGGACCATTTTTTTATACTTAACAACCATTATAGCATCCCCATAGTCACGTGATCATAATTCAGATCCTTGGCAACTGGTTCGTATTTATGACGGTTGCGATATCCTGTGATCACTTTTATTTAACTTTCTGACAAGCAAAGTCAATGGGGAAGCTGGATTCACTTAACAACTTGGTTATTAATTTAACCTCTGTGATGATTCACTTAGCAACCGTGACAAGAAAGGTTATAAAATGGAGCAAAACTCACTTAACAAATGTCTCGCTTAACAACAGAAATTTTGGGCTCAGTTGTGGTTGTAAGTCGAGGAATACTTATACATTGTCTGCCTTGTAATGGTTCATAGGAGAGGGCATTACAATAATAAGACCAAGCAGTATTTGATGCTTCAAATGCATCAAGATAGGAAACCCATCCAAGCACAGGTCATCCTTGACTTGTGGATGGGGAGGAACAGACTCAGGCTCAACCCTTCCAAGACCGAGTGGCTGTGGTTGCCGGCGCCTCGGCATAGTCAGCTGACTCCATCGCTGACTATAGGGGGCGAAATTTTGGCCCCCTCAGAGAAGGCACGCAACTTGGGTGTCCTCCTGGATCCACGGCTGACACTGGAAGACCATTTGTCGACCGTGACCAGGGGGGCGTTCCATCAGGTTCGCCTGATTTACCAGTTGCGTCCTTTTCTGGACCGGGACGCTTTGCGCACAGTCACTCAAGCTCTCGTCACCTCCCGCCTGGACTACTGTAATGCTCTCTACATGGGGCTCCCTTTGAGGAGCACCTGGAGACTTCAACTGGTCCAGAATGCGGCCGCGCGGGCGGTGTTGGGAGGGACTCGTCGCTCCCATGTAACACCGCTCCTGCNTTACTTAGGGATGATTTTAAGAATAATTTTAATAGGAATAACAGCTTCTAATATTTGGTTTTTAATTTGGTTTTATAGGGGTCTATATTTTTTGTATTTTGTATTTGTACTTGTTTTAATATGCTGTGCACCGCCCTGAGTCCTGCGGGAGAAGGGCGGTATATAAATTAAATAAATAAATAAATAAATAAATAAATAATAAATTGAGCCCAAAATTTAAGTTGCTAAACAAGACATTTGCTAAGTGAGTTTGGCCCCATATTATGATCTTTCTTGCCACAGTTGTTAAGTGACTCACTACAGGAGTTAAATTAGTAACACAATTGTTAAGTGAATCTGGTTTCCCCATTGACTTTGCTCATCAGAAAGTCGCAAAAGGTGGTCACATGACCCCGGGACACTGCAACCGTCATAAATATGAGTCTGAATTTGATCATGTGACCATGGGAATGCTGCAACCATCACAAGTGTGAAAGATGGTCATAAGTCACTTTTTTCAGTGACATAACTTTGAATGATCACTAAGTGTAAGCTGAGGACTACCTGTACCTTTCCCATGAACTATTTTTGATGGTCCTCAAGAATCTGGGTAATTGGTTTAGATTACATTGTTTCTGAAAGTCGTTGGGCAATTGTAGTTTTTGCTTAAGGAATTTCTTCCAGTAACATTTACAGGTATCACCTGAAACAAAAGGAAGCAGCCCAATGGCCTGATAAATGATTTTGAATCTATAATTAAATATGGCTTCCCAGGTTTTTGTTTCAATTTTAATCAGCCCAGATTCTAGCCTTATCCAGGAGCAATAGTTACAGTGCATCCCATTGCGAATCGGAGTTACGATAAATGTAAATGTTCTCACTGTGTTCTTTGATTGTCTGCTCTCTTTTCAGAAACTCTCTGGTCCAATCTGGAAGTCGACTTTTTTAAGGATCTGGTGTCCATGTTTCAAAGGCTTATCGGTGTTAATATGTTTTCGTATTATAAATACCGCAGAAGTTTGCGTTCAAAGAAAAATGACTACATTATACCTCTTGAGGTCTTCCAAATGCTTCATCAGGTAAGAAACAAACTTGGACTGAAAATAGTAATGTTATTGTGTATGTTTTTTCAACATTCAGTTTGAATAGTGTGTTTCGTTCTTTAGTTTCATTTATCTCCCCTCCCCCTTTTTTGTGTTTTTTTTGATACTTTGTACATTTTCCTTTCTATCATTATATTAAAGCAATACAATCAACATGAAGAGAAAAAAACATATATATACAGCACACACATAAAGGAATGATGACACACACATATCTCTTTTTAACTGGCTTTGATTTTGTTAAATAGTGGCTGTTCTGTTTTGATCGTGAAGACATTGAGACGAGGCAGGAGTAACAACAGTCTTCTCTTTATTCAATCTCCAACAGAACCAAAAACAAAATGGCGTGGATTCCTTTTATACCCCTTTGCAGGGACAGTGTCAGCCAATCAATGCAACGTATTTCTCCCACCTTGTACATGCGCAATAGGCTGGAGACAGCCTGTCTGGTCCCGGGCATCCACGTGGTCTGCCTGGGCCTCTCTGCAGCTTCCTGCACCTGCTGAGTCACTCAGCAGGCCCAGGACATAACAATGGCTTTTAGCCATGGATAGATTGGCCTCGAGTAAACATGGCCCTTAACCGAAAACGGGAATTGCCCACTGTTGATCTATTCTAGAGCAATACTCTTACTTATTTCAGCAATCACAAAATCACTGATCAGCATAGGTGCAAAATATTATGTCTTCATTCCCAACAGCATGATGTGAATGGACTGGTTTGAATATTCCCAAAGTCAGTAAGATACTGCTTAAAATGCTGAAAGCTTATAAACCAGTTTTTACTGTGAATTGGCTCAGGATGAAGTACTTGGATCACCAAGTACTACCAGGCAAGAGTCTCCACAGTCACCGTCTGATCCAAGGCTCTCTCATTGCCTGCCCATGCCAGGCCACAATTGAAGCCTCAGCCAATTCATGTACCAGGGCTTCAGGAATAATGGCAAGCTCTCTTTGAAACCCTACTGGATCTATCAGTCAACTAGGGTGGACCAATTGAATAGGCCTAACCTCTCTGTGGCGCGGGGCAGCTGCAGAGAATTTCACGGCCAAAAAGGAGAGATGTTAACATCCTCTAATCCCCAGATCACTTTGCCATCCCTTGAGACAAAGACCAGATTCAATGTTTGACCTCCTTTGAGTTGGGCCATCAATAAGTTGGATCAGATCCATGGTTGCCATGGTGGCCATAAACTCTGCAGGGGTAGGCAACCTCGGCTCTTTTATGACTCATGAACTTCAACTCCCAGAATTCCTGAGTCAGCTATGCTGACTCAGGAATTCTGGCAGTTGAAGTCCATGAGTCATAAAAGAGCCGAGGTTGCCTACCCCTGAGTGATCTTTGACTCCAGGTCCAGAGAAGGCAGACTGAAGTCCCCCAGAACCATAAACCTAGGGAACTCCTCCGTGGAGTCCAGGAATTTTGGTAGGCCTCTGCCAGTGCCCGGGGAGGAAGGTGAAAAAGCTGCAAGCCTCACTGATCCCTGCAACCCAACTCCACAAACAGAGTATCATATCTGGCTCTAGGGCAGTGCCCCCAAGGACAATCAGAGACTCCTGAATTATAATGATAGCCACCATATCACCCCTGCCACAAAGGTGTGGCTAGTGCCACACTTGAAAACCAGCAGGGCACATTTCTGAGAGAGGAAGAGCTTCCTCTGTGCCCAACTAGATCTCGGCTCTCTTATCTATGATCATCTCTTATCTATGATCAGATTAGATTGTGAATGAGGTGAGCTTTGCAAATAAAAGCAAATATATACGTATTGCAGGATCCAATCTGAGATGGTCACCATTAGGTTTATTTTTCTAAGCTTTCCGGCTTTGGACTCCCCCCCCCCTTCTCCAGAATGTGTGTCTTCTTCTTCTTCTTCTTCTTCTTCTTCTTCTTCTTCTTCTTCTTCTTCTTCTTCTTCTTCTTCTTCCTCTTCTTCCTCTTCTTCTTCTTCTTCTTCTACTTCTTCTTCTTCTTCTTCGTCTTCTTCTCCTTCTCCTCCTCCTCCTCCTCTTCCTCTTCCTCCTCCTCCTCCTCTTCCTCTTCCTCCTCCTCTTCTCGTCTCCTCCTCTTCTCCTCTCCTCCTCCTCCTCCTCCTCCTCCTCCTCCTCCTCCTTCTTCTTCTTCTTCTTCTTCTATATCCGTTATCGGACGTTGGCGATCATGTTGGCGATCCTCTTTTTATCAGCAGCCGCACGAAAAAGTGCTGCTGAGTTTTGTTCAAACCAGTCCCTTAGATTTTGAAGTCACAATGTTCTTCTTCTGCCTGGACCTCGCTTGCCTTCAATCTTTCCCTGGAGGATTAAATGGAGTATGTCGTATTTTTCTGGGTGTCGCATCACATGTCCGAAATATTCTAATTTTCGTTTTTTAATTGTTTTGATGATTTCCCTTGGCTTTCCCAGGCGGCTTATCACCTCCTCATTTCTGATCTTGTCAACCCAGCTTATATGTAACATGTTGTATTTAGAAGGTGCCTGGTTGGGTGTGACTTTTAGTTGTTAATTAGGGTGTTGATTGCTGGCTATTAGGTCCTTAGTTGTTGTTTCTTTGTGCCTTGTCCTTGGCTCCTAAGCACCTGGTAAGCTGATGGTAAATCAACACGCCTGTTGACTGACAAGGGGCCATTTCTCAGGCTTCAATCAAGGTGAACTTTATTGCTGGACAATCTAGCATTAAGCAGCAATTGCCAGAATACAGGGCCTCCAAAGCTCCCGAAACCAAGCTTTGGGCTGTGCACAAGCGGTTGGAAACTGACATTGGTGTTAGCCATTGGGTCTTCTTCCCCCAAGATGGTTCACCCCCTGCCTTCTGCCCTATCTCCCCATGCAGGTCATCACCTCAGTGCCGACCCCTTGCCACACACCCCTGTTATTTTGCCATTCGTTTTGCATTTTGATTGGGTTGCACCAAAAGTACAAGAGCACTCTTTACAGAAGCAGAACAAAAATATATCCTTGCAAAGTGAGAGAGCTTGAATCTCTTTGGTCCATAGTTCAAAGTAATTCATATATTTTTCTTGTGTTTTGCATTATGAATGTGAAATCTGAAGTCCTTTGGAAAAGCTCTGTTTAGGGACTGATTTTCTTAAGAATAACTTTTGTGGATTTGGAAAAAGACTTCTTAAAAGTTACCCAACCCTAGATGCTTGTTTAGGAAAAACCTTCTAAAATATCTGTGTATTTGTTTTTATATTAAAATTAGGTGCAAATGCTGGATTGACAAGTGCAGAATTTGTTTTGGCTTGTATTTTAACTGATTATCTTGTCCCCAGATTAACTTCTGCTTTAATCCTGTTTATAAATGCAGGTAAATTGCAGGTCTGACTTCAAAATTCAGGAAAGTAATTTTTATGTACCCGAAGTAAGGAAAATTATTTTATATTGGATTGACGCCGCATTTTCCTACGATGTAAGTGCTTATTTGTTTGTTTTATTTTAAATTTAGACTTGCCCGAATTCTGATGATTTTGGGTGGTTTTCACATTAAAAAATATGTTGCTTCCAATATAAAAGGTATCTGAAAATGGTAGACTAGCATTAAACTGGATAATAGCTTTGGGTTAAGTTTTTGATATTAGCCAATAGACTAGGAACAGTTCTTCAAATAAAATCACATGACCCTTTTACAATATTTCATTGGTCTGAAGTGTGAAAAATGGTCAAAGTTTCAGTGTAACTTTGAACGGTCACTAAACAAATGGCTGTAAGTCAAGAACTATCTATATGAATACAAGTAGTCCTTGACTTACGACTCTAAGTGAGAAATTTGTTAAGTGAGTTTTGCCCCATTTTACGACTTTTCTGGCCACATTTGTACACATAAACACTGAAAATCATAGTAATATTTTTAATGTACTAGTTATGTCTAGCTCCTGATTATTGTGTTGGTGTATTAATTTTTAAAAAGTAATATGACTATTAGGTCTGCAGGGATCATAAGGTATTGTTTAGTGGCCTACATTGCTAACTGACTTTGACACCACTGGTACAGTATACATAAGGAAGAAATTCTAATTCTCTTCTCTCCATCTTCTCACAAGATCTAAATGTGGAGATATAAAACCGCAAGACTAAGGTGCAATTTAGACTTCAGATTGATTTCCCTATTGCATCTATATCAGTGAACTATTTTAAAATGCTACTCTGAATAGAAAGTAAATGTGCCTATTTATCTGCGACTGTAGTGGAAATTGATAGGAAATTTTTGCATAGAATAGCTCTCGGGAGGATTGGTAGTTATTCCAGCAAAGGGACAGTTCTTTAAGCATGATTGCAATGTAGTTAACTAATTCTTTTTTGTTTGTTTGGTTTTTCTGAGCAGTTCAATTTACTGTGGGACCCGACATATGATATAAGGGTGAGTTGTATAGAAATTATTTCATCAAGTTTATATTTCTTCTGGTCAAATATCCCTTTTTTATTCATTTCTATCAGACAGGGAAGTGTTTTGCTGGGCGTATCTTAAAAGAAATATGGAGCCATTCTTTCCTGGCCATTTTATATCGATACTGTGGACCGAACATGGAAGTTTTAGAATGGCATGGTTTGTGCCTATTGTGCTAGATCAGGGGTCTTCAAACTCGGCCCTTTTATGACTCATGGACGTCAACTCCCAGAATTCCTCAACCAGGCACGCTGGCTGAGGAATTCTGGGAGTTGACGTCCATGAGTCATAAGAGGGCCGAGTTTGAAGACCCCTGTGCTAGATAATGGTGGGATCTTTCTAAAATGCATGCTTTTAAGCAGGGATTAACACCAATCAGGCAGAAAACAACATTGTAATCAAGAAATTACCAAGGAGAAAAACACACCCTCACCCAAACTGGCAGGGTAGGCTCATATAAGCAAGAAATAAACCCCACATATTTGCACTGATAATGTTATGTAGTTGGATAATGAAACATCTGTGAGCAAATAATTAAGTTAGATCAGAGAGCACCAAGAATTCCACAGCTCAACCCTGAGCTATAGATATTTTCTTCTATTAAAATGGTTGCCTTTACTGTGGGCTGGATTCAGTGGTTTTTATTCTGTATAATAACATGATTAGTTGGGTTTTGGTTTATAATAAGTCAACTTTAAAATGTACATGTCTTAAATCATAAAAAAATCCTCCCTTGTTATTTCAGCTGGCTTTATCAGAGTTCTGCCAATTTCCTTTGATATTGAATCTTGAAGATAAAATTGTGATACATAAAGTAAAGTGCACCGTGTTGCACATGGAATACACAATGGTATGTATACCCAGGAATATAATGCAATGTTAACAAAATTTGCTGAAATGGCTTGTAACCCAGTGTTTGTATCCTAGAAAAACACTGTAACCTCTACAATGGATATAAGGAGGCAATATTTACTACAGGATACCTTGCACTATCTAAGAAGTGCAGAAGAAAGTTGCTTTCAGCATTTTTTTACAGTAAGTATCCAATTTTGTATATTTATAATCAAGCTATAGTTATGTGACAGAAATGTTGTAAGAGACTGGCAGGCATTTACCTCTCAACTGAGAAGTAACAATCTAGAACAGAGGTCCCCAATCTTTTGGGCACCACAGATCAGTTATGTGGAGAGAGGTTTTTCCGCAGACTGGGAGGGGGTGTGGTTTTCTGTGCGGCCTGCATCCTGTGGATGGGGCTTTCCTTGTTTGTGCGGATCGGTTGCTGGCATGCCATGGCCCGGTACTGGTCTAGGGACCGTGGGTTGGGGATCCCTAATCTAGAGGCTCATTTTGGCATGCAACCAACTGCAATGTTGGACTAATTCTGGTTGATACATCATTTAGATGCTTTCCTTATAAAACCTGAATAGAAATATTGTGCACTTTTAAAAAAGACTCCACAGCATATTTAAAAATACAACAGTTAAGTATATAAAATACATAGGCACTGCAGATGCTTTATCAGAAACAATTTCCTATTCAATTCCATTATTTTTCATTTAGTGTTAAGTTTCATGACACAACACTCTAATTTATTTGTGGAGCTGAATTCAAAGTTCTGGGTCTGTGCAGAACAGCAGTGTAGTTTAATCAAATAGGCATCAAAGCTAACATTACATCATCAGTAAGCCAAAACCTCTCTATGTAGTATACCGTATATCTGTGCTCATGTTACACATTCAAAGCTTTTCATCTATGAATTTGATAAAGCACTATTTTGCACTCACAGCGTATATAAATAATTGCCTGCAATCATCAGGTAATAAACCTGTCTTTCAGAATTAACTCTACAGAATTTTTTTCACCAAAGACTAGAAAAATGATATTTTCTAGACAAGCACACACATCTAGATTGCCTTGCTGCATGCCTAAGATCTTTTGTTGAGATAAGATTTGCCTGCATCACTTCATATTGCTTGCTATATTTGTTTTCGGTACTGTAGGCATGCCCTAAAAAGCAAGTGACTTTTCAATTTGCTTGGATATACTTGCATCTGAAGATAGCCTGTGTTTCAAAAGATCATTTCAGGTGTAGTTTATGGGTCAGAATATTAGGAATTGGTTTTCAAAAAAGCTTCACTCCATTCTTTATTTTAAGGGCCTTCTTAAGAGTTAAGCAGAATCTAATTGTGGCGAAAAAGTTTAAGGCCCATCCAAGTCCAGAGATGGAAAAATACATAAACTGGGATTGTAATTGGAAGCAGCAGACTGTAGAAACAGATGCTGGTTGTATTTGTGCAGCCCTGGGGGAAGTTTTCATCAACACTGGCTGAATAGAAGAGGCCAGCTAAAGACAACAGTGGTACAAGCACAGTCATGGTAGGAAACGAGGGAAACATCTTACTCCAATTGTCTTCCAACTTCCTTTCAAGAAGATAATCTTCTAGGTTTGTTCAGATTCTGTTTCCTGCTTCTCCTTGCCCATCATTCTTGCCACCTGAGGTATCATATTAGGAATGCCATCTATGATGGGGTACGCTATGCCTAGTTCTTCATTAATTAACTCATTTGTAGATTCATTATATCTAGAAAATACAGCAAATAATGACCCATGAGATTTACTATTGTTCTTGATTTAAGAAATATACTATATACATAAATAGTAAGCTAGTACATGGTAGGTGGGGGGGGGGGAAGGGACACTCAGCACTTGGAAGCTGAGGAACTATGCATAAAATAAAAGCATTAAACCTTTTCCTGCAAGAGGGATCCTGAATGGGCAGGACTTCAATTCACTGGCATAAATTCCTTAGTTGTGGGTCAAATAATGGATGGACAAAGTCATTCAGTGGGAAGCTGCAGAGCAGCCCAAAATCTAGAATGCTATTCTTTTATCGGGAATTACGAGAGGGAGAAACCACTCAATCTAAGAAAGAAAAATATATATGTAATGTTATCTTAATAAGGATTTCTGAGGTGGCAGTTGTAAAAATAACCATGCCTATTCTGCATCAGCTGTTAGAAAGAGAAATGGTTGAATTAAAGTAAATGAATTGAATAATTTCACGATTTGGCAGCTTTTACACGAAGCTCGATGAAGGGGGGAATAAGATGCTTCTCACCCCCAAAGTCTCCTAGCTATGTATCCATTCGGAAGAGTTTCTATGAAGCTATTAATCATATATTATTAAGCAAATGAACATAATAATAATAATAATAATAATAATAATAATAATAATAATAATAATAATAATAATAATATTAAGCAAATGAACATTATTATTAAGCAAATTGCTTCATAAGCAATTCAATTCCAAACTACTTGAAAATAGGGAAAGGCGGATGAGTTTCTCATCCGGCGAGGAGCCGCCGCCTTGGACTACATAACCCATTGCTACCAGGGAATGCGTGCTGGCCACGGGGAGCGGGTTTAGCCCGACGCACCGGGCGGCCCGGGCAAAAGCCGCGACGGGCAAACGAGAACGGGCGGACAGCAAAACCAGGGCAAAAGCTGCTAGGCCGACCTGAGCGGCTTTTTCGACAGGGGACACACGAGGATCTCCAGCAGCCCGGCGTCGAAGGGCGGCACTTGCTGTCCTTGGCCGCTGGTTTTCCCCCCGTTCTCCGCCGCCGCCGCCGCGCAAGCCGCCCGGCTGGCCCGCAGAAGCCCCCGGCGCGGGAGGCGAGTCAGAAGCCGCAGGCAGGGCAGGACGAGCATGATCCGCCGCAGCGCACGAAAGAGCGAACTAGCTAGGAAACGAAACCGGCTTTGCGGAAACTTCTTCCGGGGCAGCAGAACGCCCGAAAAGCGAACCCCGGTACTTTTAAGCCCTGTGCGTTTGGTTCCGGGTGGGGGTTTGGCCTGCTGGTTTTCCTCCTCGGAGCAACACGTGGGCGAATTTGAAGCCGAGTATGCGAGGTGGATGGACTGGGCCAGGGGTAGGCAACCTTGGCTCTTTTATGACTCGTGGACTTCAACTCCCAGAATTCCTGAGCCAGCCATGCTGGCTCAGGAATTCTGGGAGTTGAAGTCCACGAGTCATAAAAAGAGCCAAGGTTGCCTACCCCTGGACTGGGCGGTTCGGGAGAAGAGGAGCAAGATGGCTTGGACCTGGCTGACTAGGTTAGGTGGACTTACCTCAGCCAAGCGCCTTCTAAGTCAGTGTTTTCCAACCTTTTGTCAGTTTGAAGATGTGTGGCCTTCAATTCCCAGAATCCCTCTGGCGGCAGCATGGTGGCTGAGGAATTCTGGGTGTTGAAGTTCGCAAGTCTTAAAAGTTCCCACAGGAATATTCTTGGTTTTATTATAATCAATTGACAATGAGGTGCGGCGTATGGATCAAAGAGCTGGCATTACCTTACAGGATGCAAATTTGATGAAACAGATTAAAGATCAATCTCAAGCTCATATTAAAAGAATGTATAATGTATTGATTGAGTTGGATTCAGAAACAGAATTGGTTAAGGACTGTCTGATAAAATGGGCGCAAAATATACAAGAACCAATTTTATTGGACACATGGGAGATAATTTGGGTTAGAAATGTAAAATTTACTCAAGTTCAAAATTTTTATAAAATGTTTTATAGGTGGCATCTGGATCTTCAAAAATTGTCTTGTATGTACCCTAATTTACAACCCAAGTGTTGGAGATGTGGCAATTTAGATGCATCTTATTTTCATATTTGGTGGACATGTAGGGAAGTTAAAGCATTTTGGATTAAGATATGGTGGAATACTCAAAATATTTTTAAGAAAAAGATAAAGTTTAAGCCGCAGATATTTTTGTTGGGTATTATGGAAGATTTGGATGCAAAAGAAATGGAATTGATGTTGAACTTTATAACTGCTGCAAGACTATTAGTAGCTCAATATTGGAAAACGGAACGTTTACCTACTATAGAAGAATGGTCATTTAAAGTCTCGAATTTAGCAGAAATGGCCAAGATTTCCGCTTATATGAAGGATCACTCGCAAGAAAGATATATTTTGGTTTGGAGAAGATGGATAGATTATATTGAGTGTAAATATGGGACTAAAAAATATCATTTGGTTTTTGAGTAAATTTTAGAGTATTGTGGTTGTATAAAGGTTAGAATATTTTATTTAGTATTATTTTTAATTATTAAAGTGTTATTATTATTATTATTTTTAATAATTGTACTGTTTAAAAGAGAGTTAAAGGAGGTTATAGATATGCTATTTTAATAGTTGATTAATGTTAATTAGAGTATGATTATGTTATTGTTAACCCTGTGATTGGCACTGGGAAGTGAGGGGGGAGGGAGGGGGGTGGAAGGGTGGGAAGGGGAAGGGGGGATTTATATTGTAAAATTTTATAAAAAAAAATTTATAAAAAAAAAAGTTCCCACAGGAACCTTCAATTCCCTTAATTCCTTGGGCAGCATGGTAGCTAGGGAATTCTGGGTGTTGAAGGCCACAGATCTTCAAATTGCCTAGGTTGGAGAACACTGTTCTAAAAGAGAAAAATCTAAGAATAATATTTTACATGGATCTCTGATTGGTTTTTGTTTTTGTTTTGTAAGGCGAGGTATAAATTGAGTAAATCCTAATCCTGTTTGTTTTTCTTGGGAATTTCACTGATTTCTGATCAGCATTTTTTTTTTCAGTTTTAAGGATAGCTTGAGAGGCTTTGGTCTTGAAAGGCCATTAGCACATCTGAAACAGGCTTCGCTGGAACTTTCAGGGATCTTCTGAATAATTCAGAGGAAAGAACTAGTCACTAATTTCTGAGCAACCAGAAATATTTTTATATTTAGTTTATCAGTTTAAATTTGTGTAAATATCTGGCTAATTTGACTTAATTCTTTAGGTGCATTTTGAAGGAGAACTTGGGACCAAGTATGGGGGCCTGATCCAGGAATTCTTCACAATTATCAGCAGACAACTGTGTAGTCCAGAAGCACAAGTATTCAAGCACTTTGAAGACTCGAATCGTATTTGGTTCTCTCATGAGGTATGTATAACCATGTACTGCATTTATTTAGGCTTTCTTCTGTTAGCTATAAAAATAGGAATTACCTTGGAGGTAATTCATCTCTTTGACCATTGACTTTTCAATAGAGGTTAGAAAATGCACATGATTGTCCCCTAAAAGGAATGAGAGAGGATAGCTGACCTCTTTCTGGCATTGTCTATGCAGAGATATATTATTTGTAGTTCTGGAAATTTGTTGTCCATCTAGCTTTCATGAATAACAGCTGTTGATATATTTCTCCTCTATTAATGGGGAAATGGCTAGCATTAATAAAGGCTACATTTGATCATCATCTGATGAAACGTAACAGTTTCTGCTTGTAACATGGATGTTGCATCAAGCTTTATCTTTATTCTGGTGTGAAAAGTTATTCCTTTTAAAACAACTATGAAGCAACACTATGGTAGAAAGTAGGACATGCATATAAATTACTCAGAGATTGGTTTCCTTTACTACTTTTGCTTTTCTTTTTGGAATCAAGAGTCTGTGCTTTCCATTGTTTCCTAGTACAGGTAGTCCTTGACTTACAACAATTCATTTAGTGGCCATTCAAAGTTGCAACAGCACTGAAAAAAGTGACTTATGACCATTTTTCACACTTGACCATTGCAGCATCCCCATGGTCACACAATCAAAATTCAGACATTTGGCAACTGACTCATATTTATGACAACTGCAGTGTCCCAGGATAAATCATCTTTTGCAACCTTCTGACAAGCAAAGTCAATGGGGAAGCCAGATTCACTTAATAACCACGTTAAGTCACTTAACAATGTAGTGATTCACACTTAGCCACAGAAATTTTGGGCTCAGTTTTGTGGTCATAAGTCAAAGACTACCTGTACAGGAAGAACTGTAACTTAAGCACAGCTGACTTGCTCAGCATGCCACAGATCTCAGATTCATTCCCTGTTGAAATATCATAGATGAAAGGGCTGACCATCCTTCAGTGTTGGTTAAAGTTAGGAGTCCAAATGTCTATATAGGATCCACATTGCTGGAGGAACAAAGAACAGCCAGAGAGAAAGCTGGCAAGCAGAGATGGTGTTGATGAAAGTGTAGAAAGGGGATATAGGCAGGCAGCCTCTTCTAGCTAACGTCTAGTCATGGGAAATGAGTTTGAAGTAGTTTAGAAGTCTCAGAAATACAACATTTATTTTGTAAGTGGGCAGTCTCTACAGCAGGGGTGTCAAACTCAATTTCATTGAGGGCCGCATCAGCATTGCGGTTGCCCTCGGGGCAGGTGGGTGTGGCCAGAGTGGGTGCGGCCTACTAGGTGGGCGTGGATGGAGTGGGTGTGGCCTACTGGGTGGGCATGGCCAGCTCTACATTGTTCATGTCAAGAGTGCCTGTGGGGGCCTGGGCAGAAGTGGGACAGATCTGAGGGTCTCTGGCAGAAGGGGATGGGACCGGGGCAGGCGCCAAGGCATGGTCCATTTCTTCATTCCTCACAAATGGTGACACCTCCCCAGCATGCACCCAGAGGGCGGGGCCGACACGGCAGGGGCTGGTCCCTCGCTGTTTCTAGACGGCCTTGTGGAGCTAAGACTGAATGCGTTTCAGCATAGATGGCCACCACAAAATTGTACATTGGCTCCCGGCCAGCCAGGGCCAAGGCTGCAGGGGCCGTTCCCTCACTGTTTCCAGGATGGCTTCGTAGGCCACAAGAAACCACTTCGCGGGCCGCATCTGGTCCCTGGGCCTTGTGTTTGACATGTCTGCTCTACAATGTATTTTTCAGTACTTGTATATTGATTTTTCAAATTAGGTATCAACCCAGGATGACATATATTTTTTAATTGGGAACCTGTTTGGAATAGCGCTCCACAATCTGATGATAATTGCTTTGCCCTTTCCTCTTGCGTTGTTCAAGAAATTGGCAAATATTGAGCCGACGCTGGAAGATTTAAAAGAACTCTCTCCTACAGTTGGACGGTACGGCATAACGTTATTCTTCAGAACCATATAGTGGTAATTGATATTGCAGATCAAGTACTCATTTCTTTTTCTGTGGATATACACAAGCTGATATTGGAAGCTAAGCTGAGTCTGACCTGGTTGATACTTAGATGAAAGACATTTGAGAATCCAAGTGTTGGCTAGACTGGGATATTTAAAAGAAGAGTGAAGAAGGCAATGCCTAACTACTTCTTTAATACTGCCAAAAAAGTTGCAGGAATATAACTCCAGGAGTTGATCTTGACATAAAGTCTCCTTTATTTTCTCCATTTAGGAACTAGATGCCAGACAGTCTTGGTTTAACTGAATACAGACAAAGCTAACCCAAAGGCTTAAGAATATTATGAAGAATCAATTTCTGTTAAAATTAACATGTCATAAGTAAATGAATTATTTTAGTTTTGGGGAAACAGTTTGTTCCACTTTATTCTTTTTCCCTTTAGTACTCTTCAGAATATACTGGATGAACGCTATGATGACANTAATAATAATAATAATAATAATAATAATAATAATAATAATAATAATAATAATAATAATAAAGTTGGAAGGGACTTTGGAGGTCATCTAGTCCAACCCCCTGCTCAGGCAGGAAACCCTATACCATTTCAGACAAATGGCTGTCCAGTCTCTTCTTAAAAACTTCCAGTGTTGGAGCATTCACCGCTTCTGGAGGCAGGTCGTTCCACTGGTTAATTGTTCTAATTCTCAGGAAGTTTCTCCTTAGTTCTAGGTTGCTTCTCTCCTTGATCAGTTTCCATCCGTTGCTTCTTGTCCTGCCTTCAGGCGCCTTGGAAAATAGCTTGACTCCCTCTTCTTTGTGGCAGCCCTGAGATATTGGAACACTGCTATCATGTCACCCCTCGTCCTTCTCTTCATTAAACTAGGCATACCCAATTCCAGCAGCCTTTCCTTATATGCTTTGTCCTCCAGTCTTGAATGCCTCAGAGGAAAAGATATCTTGAGCTGACTGTGTTATATAACACTGTATGCTCTGCGGTTTCTAGTTATCTTGAGAATGTCAGGTTGGGGAAAGCTGTGCTACACTGTAATGTAATTTCTTTGACTTCAGGTTTAAGTGTCGTCTGAGCTCAGCCAATTGTATTTGACCAAACCATGGTTTAATGTAATTGTTTACTTAATCTCTGCTAAATGTCTATGGAGATTTCCAATTATCCAAGACATGGTTGTCTCAAAAGTGCTTTTTTCAAAAGTCAACTGGACTATGTTTTTTTCTTAAGAAATGTGTTTTTTTCCCTTGAAGACATTTTCGTCTCATCCGAGAAGCTTCATCGCTTCTGACAGGATTGGGGGGAGGATTGGAAGGATTAGTTCTGACAGGAGGGGGTAGGGGGGGGAATGGAAGGATTTATATTCCTTGCATTATACCATTGTTTCCACAACCACACAGCCATGGTAAACAATTGCTGTTAGAAGCTAGCTTGCTGCCTAAAGAATTATGATAATTCAAGTGAACCCATTTCCTGTGGCCAGGAAATTCCAGAACTGATACCCAAATACACGAAGTTCTTTCTCTTGTTATCACTTG
>NW_015387258.1:98663-103076 GCF_001527695.2 Protobothrops mucrosquamatus | reverse complement strand
GGGGGGGGAATGGAAGGATTTATATTCCTTGCATTATACCATTGTTTCCACAACCACACAGCCATGGTAAACAATTGCTGTTAGAAGCTAGCTTGCTGCCTAAAGAATTATGATAATTCAAGTGAACCCATTTCCTGTGGCCAGGAAATTCCAGAACTGATACCCAAATACACGAAGTTCTTTCTCTTGTTATCACTTGCCTCTGACAATGATGTGAAATACCAGCCCTTCTAATGAGGGGAAAGGTTCATTTCTATATTTCACCCATCTGCCCATAATACCTAGCGTTCTGAAAACAAGCAGCAGCATCCATATTAATCTTTTATACTCTTATCACTATGCAGACAGTAGAAAAGTGTAAAGGATCCATATCTGAGGTTAACTTGAAAGAAAACGGTGCCAACATACCTGTTACTTCATACAACAGGTAAGTTTTCCCAGGAAGGGATTTGTTTGTTCACTTTTAATTACGATTACCTTTGGATAGAAGAATATATTTGAAAAAAATCTTGACAGCTTCTAATCCAGAATTTCCAACAGCATCCTGATGCAGAGGGGGTAAGAATAGTTGGATAACAGAGATTTCTTTCCTTTTCTACTATATGTTATTTTTTGTTCCCCTTGTGAATATTCATCTCCTGCAAAACTGTTTTTCCCGCTTCTTGAAGTACTTTCCACATCCCAGTCATGCTCTGAAAACAGTAGTAAATCTGGCTGGAAACAAAATAGCTGTGGGAAGAAAATATCCACATACCTGCCACATGTGGGAGAAGGATAAAAAAATAAAGATGGCAGCCACAACTCTGTGACCAAAGCCCTCTCTTTTTTTGCATGTATCATGTATTCAATTCGTATATAAAAAAAGAGTGGAGCTTTGATTGCATGATTGCAACCACAGTGTTGGCTTTTTGACACACAAATAGACACACACAGAGATACTCTTGCATAGTAGGCATTCTACTTTCTTTTCCCACTCCACCAGTGTCTTTTTTGAAACTACTCATTTGTTCAGATAGCAATATGAAATATAAATTTTCTCAGTGCAATTTTGGAATCTAAACATAGTTTAGTAGAACTTTGCTAATTTAGATTCTTGGTAGAAAAGACCATACTCTGTTGGAAGACTTAAAAGTTTTCCATCAGCTAAAGTTACTAGATTTTTATGATAGGAGAAATATAAAAATGTTGGGATGATTTATATGAGAGAAATGTTTTAAGATACTTAAGTGTAATTATTTTGAGAAAATTACAATTGATAAGAATGTTTTGAGCAGTTTTAAAAGATTAGATGATTGGATTTATTAGATGGAATATTTAAAGTTTAAACATTTCTTTGAATATAGTTAAAAAGAATAGAAAAAATTTGGACATAAATGTATTCTAGCTTAAAAGGGATATGTTTCCCCAGTAGTATACTATTTCCTTCTTTTTTTTTCTTCTCTCTTTTTTTGTTTTAAGATGAGAAATGTAAAATTGTTGGGATGGCTTGTATGAGGAAAAAGATTTAAATACTTAAGTGTAATTAACTCTGAGAAAATCTTAACAAGTAAGAATGTTTTGAACATTGCGGGGAAAACAAATTTAAATAAGGACTTTGAAAACAGGATCTATGACAAGGCGATTAAGATGATCAGTTAGAAAAGAAGCTTCATATTGATGCGGTTGTTACTTGTAGCAATACTAGAAAAATGTTTATATTCAATTGTTATCCATCAAAATATTAAGAAATGTACTAATTTAAGGTTGATAAAAGAGAATATTATTGGAAGAAGAGAAAAACAAGGAAAGCTACTATGCGGATTATAAAATTACAGAAATTGTTATTGATTGTTTTTAAATATAAACTCAGACAACATGCTGTTTACCAGATATTAAGGTGATTATGTTAAAAAAAATAATAAAATATATTAAAAAAAATAAAGTTATTTGATAATCCTGTTCTGGAACTCTACTGCCATTCATAGTTCCTGTAAATTTGTAACACTCAAAGGTTGTTCAGGGAATCTCTTACCACTTTGGCATTGGATTAGTTTTACCATTAGAAAAAAAGTATAGTTTATGGTTCTGAGATCAGTGCAAGATATGTGACCTCTATTCCCCATGTTCCTTAGACAGAATGGTCATTGCTTAGAATTTTGGGAGTTGAAACCAATATATTAGAAGAATAGCACTTATATATCACCCCATAGTGCTTTACAGCATTCTCTCTGGCAGTTTACAATGTTAGCCTGTTGTCCCCAACAATCTAGGTTCTCATTTTACCGACTTCGGAAGGATGGAAGGCGGAGTCAACCTTGAGTCCATCAGGATTGAACTCCTGGCTGTGGGCAGAGTTAGCCTGCAATAGTGTGCCATTAGGGCTTCCATTAAGAATGGGAAAGTTGAGAATGGATGAATTCACTCAATGGCTTCATTGCCTTTCTCTGTGCCCTGATGGGCTGACTCATGGCTGGAACAATGAGGCAGATACCAAAAAAAAACAACCCTCAGTGAATATGGATGGAGGTTTTTAGGATGTTTTAAAAGTCTTCAGTCACCATATGTGTGGTGCATATTAGCAGAGGGTGTTTAGAAACCTGGATGGCAAGTCTGTCATTGATCTACTAAAAATAATGCTTAATATTTTCTTTAGAACTCTTAAGACAGTGATGGCGAACCTTTTAGAGACCGAGTGCCCAAACTGCAACCCAAAACCCACTTATGCATCGTCGGGTGCCGGGTGGGTGTGGCCCATTGGGTGGGAGTGGCCCATTGGGTGGGTGTGGCCCATTGGGTAGGCGTGGCTGCAGTGGTAACGGCAGACTGGGTGGGACTAAAAAGTTCAATCAATTCCAACTTTGCAAGATCTTTTTTTTTCCCCACGAGAAGTTGAAATTGACTGACTGATTGAACCTTTTTTTTTGTACACAGCGGTGGAGGCCTAAAGCGAAAAGGTTTTATAAAACCCAGCTGAAGGCCTAGGACTGGGGCGACGGCACGCGTGCCCACAGAGAGGGCTCTGAGTGCCGCCTCTGGCACCCGTGCCATAGGTTCGCCACCACTGTCTTAAGACATTCAGTTACTTTACTGTGATATAAATTGGGTACTGTAAGATATTCAGTGGTATTAATAGTTTCATAGGTCAAGGGAGTGGGTTTCCAAAGTTGTAAATTCAGTACCAAAAGAGAATCAAACCTCAGGATTTTTTAATTCCCAAATCAGTCTTTTAGTCTTCTACTGATTTACCGGTAGTCTTCGACTTTCAGCTGTAATAGAACTTGCTCATTAGGGACGGTTGTTAAGCAAGATACTCGTGATCACCATGTTTAGCAACTTCCTGCTGTCCCCAGTGCAGTTGTTTTTTTTTTAAAATAAGTTTTTATTGAGTACAAAGAAAAAAAAAGGATTAAAAACATTGAACATGGTAAATCGTCTTTGACTGACATCTCAGTCCATATTGTACATTAATTACATATAATATATCTATATACAAACTATACATTTCTGGTCTCTATTTTAACTTATCTCTTTATTTGTGACCTCCTTTTTCCTCCCCCCCCATCTATAAAATTTATTCCATATTCGATAAAATTCTGTTTCTTCCTGATTTTTTAATCTTTTAATTATCCTATCTAGTTCTGCGCAATACATAATTTTCTTTATTAGTACTTCCCCACTCGGTACTTCCATTGCTTTCCACTTTTGAGCAAATGGTATCCTTGCCGCCGTGACCACGTGAATAATTCAATATGTGTCCTCTTTATTTACATTTTTCTCTAGTATTCCTAATAGTAATGCCTCAGGTTTGTATTGAATGTTTTGCCTAGTCATTTCTATTGCCCATTCCCAGACCATACGCCAGTACACTTGTGCTTCTCTACATGTCCACCATACATGAAAAAGGTGCCCTTTTCTTTTTTACATTTCCAACATATAGATGAATATCCGTTATACATTTTAGCTAATCTGGCCGGAGAGAGATGCCATCTGTAAACCATCTTATAGTCCCCAATGCAGTTGTTAAGCAGAGCACGGGGTGTCTCAGGGATGGGGAAGGCCTAGTGAAGGCCCACCTGCCCTGGACCTCCCAAGGCTTCCCTCACCCTGAGGCACCTCATGTTTCATTTCCCACACCTCTTGGTTCCTGCAGATCTTGGGCCTGCTTCCCACCCCACCAGGTCCCACACCCGTCCCCCATCCCGTCATGATCTCTCACCTCTTGGAAGCTCCGGAGATCGCGACAACAGGTTGCTCCACAGCATCCATACGCCGCGTGGCTCTGTCCCAGAAACAAGCGCCATTTTTTGAGCAGCTGCAATGAATTTTGGCTGATCCAGAATTGTGCCCACTTCCGGGACAGAGCCACACAGCCTAGGGATGCCGAGGGTTGGAGCAGCCTGCACAGTTCCCTCTCCCTCAGACTCTGCAAGCCCG
>NW_015387258.1:96669-97696 GCF_001527695.2 Protobothrops mucrosquamatus | reverse complement strand
TCGCGACAACAGGTTGCTCCACAGCATCCATACGCCGCGTGGCTCTGTCCCAGAAACAAGCGCCATTTTTTGAGCAGCTGCAATGAATTTTGGCTGATCCAGAATTGTGCCCACTTCCGGGACAGAGCCACACAGCCTAGGGATGCCGAGGGTTGGAGCAGCCTGCACAGTTCCCTCTCCCTCAGACTCTGCAAGCCCGTAACTGCTGTTCTATGAGCCACGTTTTGTTTGTATAAATTCTACGAACTAACCAAACGCACCTACTTACAGAAAAGAATACGTTGATGCTTACGTGAATTACATCTTCAATGAGTCCGTGAAGAAGCAGTTTGGGGACTTCGTGCGTGGATTTCAAAGAGGTTGCCCAAGTACAACGTGGAAAATGTTTCTTCCTGTTGAACTCCGCGGTATCCTGTTTGGAAACACCGCATATCAATGGGACCAATTGGAAAAGGTAGAATGTGCTCCTCTGCTGCAATCCTTATTACACTGGTCTTTATTCCAGGGTCCTTGTGGAACTTTCATTATTTTCCTCTTAATTTGTGGGAGGGCTGAATGTTGGGCGTAGATCTTGATTGGAACGAACTACCCCCAGAGATCAGGGTGATCCCGGATCTCCCTTCCTTCCGCCGCGCCCTCAAGACATTGCTATTTAGGCTGGCAGGACTGGCCTAAGGGGTATTTTTAGTTGGGTTTTAAAACAATTTTAAAACAACAAAGGCCAAATTAATATTTCCTTTTAATTACGTTTTAATGGTTGTATTTTTGTACTTTTGTATTTGTTTTTATTAGGCTGTTAGCCGCCCTGAGTCCGCAAGGAGAAGGGCGGGGTAAAAATATAATTAATAAATAAATAAATAAATAAATAAATATATATATATATATATATATATATATGTGAGTCTTTGGTCATTCGGGTTTTCTCCCGTGTAAGATTAGAAGTATCATAGCGACGTTTCGATGAAATCACATGATGAATGTGATTTCATCGAAACGTCGCTATGATACTTCTAATCTTACACGGGAG
>NW_015387258.1:90945-96611 GCF_001527695.2 Protobothrops mucrosquamatus | reverse complement strand
ATTTAGGCTGGCAGGACTGGCCTAAGGGGTATTTTTAGTTGGGTTTTAAAACAATTTTAAAACAACAAAGGCCAAATTAATATTTCCTTTTAATTACGTTTTAATGGTTGTATTTTTGTACTTTTGTATTTGTTTTTATTAGGCTGTTAGCCGCCCTGAGTCCGCAAGGAGAAGGGCGGGGTAAAAATATAATAAATAAATAAATAAATAAATATATATATATATATATATATATATATATATATATATATATATATATATATATATATATATATATATATATATATATATATATATATATATATGTATTGGGATAGAAAATGTGACCCCCAACAAATGCAGATAACTAAGTATTCAGAGATGGGCACTATCAAAATAAATATATCAACAAAGCAATCAAACACACGTTTGCTTGGCACCAAATCCCATCTGAACGCAGTAGGGATTTCTTCCGAGTACAGGGATTACACAGGTTAAGGATGTAAGTGTCAAGCCTGGTTCAAATGGTAGCAGTCCCTTAGGTTGCAACATCCTTAGGATCCACATTTTTATTCCTCAGTGTGGTGCAACAGTTTAACTGGTCCTCTGGTATACTTCTTAAATCAGCAGTTCCCAAGTTCCTGGCTCTGTGGACTGGCAGTGGCTGGTGGGAGGGGGATGGTTTCGCATGTGCGCCTCTTGCGCAAATGTAGCGTTGCGTGCTTGTGCTCTCGCCCTCTGCTTGCGTGGCCCGATTCCCAGCCCAATCAGAAGGGGTTGGGGACCCCTGTCTTAAATGAAATAGAGAAACTGCTTGGGACTATAGATGCCGTACTGAAAGCAGTGCAAAATAAATAGTTGTGCTGGATTTCTTATGTATAACAACACTGAAAATAAAGGCAGAGGGTATAATTTGACCCATTAATATTAATCAGCAGATGTCTCTAAGGCCAAAATTGGGAGTTTGTAAGTTGCATCCCAGTCCAATGTCTGTCAGTTCCCAGGTTCAGAAATGCTTGCTGTTAGCCTTGAGTTTCTAGTTTTATAGACATAGAGGGAGAGGGGCAACAGATGTGTTTGAAACTATGTTTTTGGTAAACCTGGGGAAAACGAAAAGGAGTCCTTAGCATTTCAAGGGCAGAGTGGTCTTAGATGCCATCTAGAAAAAAGATCCAAGGTCAACTGAAATATATAACTGGGTTATGCTGGCAGTGAAGGTTGGGTTGTATAAAGAGATGCTGAACCATTAACAGGGAGATTTATGTTTATTCTTTCTGCAGAACGTCAAATATAGAGGTTTTGAAGAGTCAGATGAAACAATCAAGAACTTTTGGACAGTGTTTTATGACTTTCCTGAAGAAAGCAAGAAGGATTTTCTTGGTAATAACTATTTCTTAAAAAAACAAACTAGTATCATTATTCTGACTAAGGAAAAAGAAGAAGCCAAACAAGCTATTCTGATACAATGGTGATTGATTTAGAAACTCTGATAGGCAGCTTAACATGCAATCATAGAGAATATAATCATAGGAAGTACTTATTATTAAATGTGTATATTAATCAATTCCTCAAAAAGGTACAGATGGAGAGAAAGTAGAGAAAGTGAACATGTTATCTTCCCAGTGCTATTGGGAAAAATCTTAGAGCTAAAATATGAGGACTAGGTGCTTAAGTTATGTTCTTACTACAATGCATTGTTTGATTTCCACTGTCTCTTCAGCTTTTCTCACAGGAACCGTTCACATTCCAGGAGAAACGATGGACAATTTCTCAATTACTATTGCTGACGTAAATCAAGAAAATCAAGACCAATTGTTGCCCATGGTTCACACTTGCCATCAAACTTTGTTTCTCCCGAGATACACCGATAAACACATTCTTACAAAAAAGTTATTGGATGCTATAGAAAACTTTAGGGACTTTGGCCTGGCTTGAAAGCCAGATGTGGCCTTTATTCTGCTATGATACTTGGACATTTGGTTCTTACGCCCAGGAGGGCTGGAATATTTAAATTCAGCATCCCGCATCACCATGCAGCTTCCTGAGTGATCTTGGACTAGTGCATCACATGATGATAAAAGGAGCAATGAGCCTTTGTGCAGACCAGTGATTCTTGAAGAAAGAAAGAATAAATAAATGGTTATGTAACCCCGATGTGTGCTATATTTGTCTTTGGAGAAGGGCGACAGCTTGATATAAAGATGCTGAAATATTATATAATTGCATTGCAGTTCCTGTTCTGTGTAGTAGAATTATTGCTAAGGAAGCAGCAAAGCATCACTGTCTTCAAGATGTCACAACATCCACGCACCATGACAAGAGACTGTATATATCTTCAGCAAAGTACCATGTCTGTTTGTCCAGTTTGGGATAGGGTCTCCCGCTTGAGCAGAGGGTTGGACTAGATAGAAGACCGCAAAGGTCCCTTCCAATTCTGTTACTTCTATATTCTGTATGTCTGATGTTCTTTTTTGTATGAGAGTTCTGTCAAAACCAAGCATTTCTGGCATTTGATCCATTTATCACCAAAGCGGTCATGAACCGCTTCACCATTATGATTTTGTTGTGCTGCTTTTCATCTCTAAAGTAGAAAAATTGGCTTCGTTTATTCAGTGGGTTTGCCCCTTTTTAAAAAAACAAAACACCCAAATGTTGTTTTACGTTGTTTTACTTTAAGCCACAGCTGAGATCTGATGCTGCAGGCAAGAAATTCAGTTCTGCTCCCCACAATTTAATATTCCCTTTGCCCAAGATACTAGATCAGGGGTAGTCAACCTTGGCTCTTTTATGACTCGTGGACTTCAACTCCCAGAATTCTGGGAGTTGAAGTCCATGAGTCATAAAAGAGCCAAGGTTGACTACCCCTGTACTAGATAATCAAACTGAAAACAAGCTAAAAACTAATGGATGAATGGAAAGGTATTGATGTTGGGGAGAAGAAAGGCTAGCAGAAAGCTTTCATTCAATTGTATTTTGTGTTGCTGTCAGCTTTCCATAATCCCCAGGAAGTTGGCTGCAATCCATACAGAAGTGGACCCAGTATATTAAAAATCAATGCGTTTCTGCAGTCTGATGGACTTTTTTAAAAAAAGATGAAAGGCTATTTGTTTTAATATGTGCATGCCTCTTCTTCCAGGATCAGAAAGAATATTTTAAAAAGTCAAAATCTACATTGAAGTAATATTTTTGTCTCCACTAACTCAAGTTATAAATCCAGTTTCTACTTCTATAGGTCTAATTATAGAACTGAATCATCCAGAATATGCTTTATTTTCAACTACTAGGCCAGTGGTGGCGAACCTATGGCACGGGGGTGCCAGAGGCGGCACTCAGAGCCTTCTCTGTGGGCATGCACGGACGCCGTCGCCCCAGTCCTAGGCCTTCAGCGGGGTTTTAAAAACCTTTTTGCTTTAGGCCTCCACGGCCATGTGCAAAAAAAAAAAAAAAAAAAGATTCAATCGGTCAATTTCAACTTCTCGCGGGGAAAAAAAGATCTTGCAAAGTTGGGATTGATTGATTGAACTTTTTAGTCCCACCCAGTCTGCCGTTACCACTGCAGCCACGCCCACCCAATGGGCCACACCCACCCAATTGGCCACACCCACCCGGCACCCGATGATGCATAAGTGGGTTTTGGGTTGCAGTTTGAGCACTCGGTCTCTAAAAGGTTCGCCATCACTGTACTAGGCATACAAAATATTCCACTAGTGAGGAAAATCACTGTTTTGCCCTGTTCCTTAACTACCAATCGATAGACAATGTTTTGTATTGTTGAATCAAAACCAAAGATCTATGAAGTCATTAGATGACTAATGTCTTTGTGAGCTAACTGACTTCAGCCTCAATCACTTAATGGGATAAGAGTGAACTGCAGGCCCCCGTGAGGGTGGGTAGCTGGCCTGAATGTAGGAGGACATTTGGCTTTGAAGATCCATGTCACCTGGAGAGTTGCCAACATGTGGTAACACCGTAATGCATCCTTTGTGTTCAGGTATGCAATGCACAGCTTGTTAAATAGAAGAAAGGTAAAGTGACTTTAATGAGTGACTTCTAATTTATTTGCTCTTGTTTTGGCTACCTGCTTCCCAGGTTAGGGCAAATGTCTACAAAATGAAGTAATAACTAGGGCTGTGCGGTGTTTCAAGACCACGGATGCTTCAGAGTGTGTCTTTTCTCACAGTCCCTAGCTGCTACAAACTTAGAAGCAATTTTCTGGAATAGAATTCCTAGGTAACTTGACTGGTTTTTGTCTGAACAGCAGGCGAAGGCATCTGTAATGGAATGTGTGGGAAGAGAGGGCAAGAGCTGCTGTTTGGGAAACAATCAAATAAAAGAGGCAGGAGCCCCCAGTGGCTTAAGAGTCAGAGAAAGAAACTTAGGAAGGGCTCATCCTAACGCAGTGGTTCTCAACCTTTTTAATGCCGCAACCCCAACCGGTCGTAAGTCGAAAACTAAACCGGTCGTAAGTCGAGGACTAAACAGGTCGTAAGTCGAAGACTAAACAGGTCGTAAGTCGAGGACTACCCAACCGGTCGTAAGTCGAGGACTTTCCCTGCCCGGGAGCGCCGCGCATGCGTGGTTCCGCCCCCTGCGCTGGCCGAGGCGTAGCTGGCAAGCGGCAGAGACGGAGCAGGCCGACCACCAGCTGGCCCAGCCCAAGGGAGGTAAGGCACCCGCTGGAAAAGAGGGAAAAACATGGCGGACAAAAAAAATGGCGGACAGCCTTGCTTGGCGACCCCCATGAAATGGTCGATCGACCCCAAATGGGGTCCTGACCCACAGGTTGAGAACCACTGTCCTAACGGAACAGTGTTTAAAAGCAGCAGTGACAAGCTTGTACCTTCAGACTTGCAAGATTCTATTAATGGAGCTTTACAATAAAGTAGAATTAGCTCATCTAGTCATGTTTCCTGCCTGGTTTACCTGAGAGGGTTTACAGCAGGGGTAGGCAACCTTGGCTCTTTTATGACTCGTGGACTTCAACTCCCAGAATTCCTGAGCCAGCCATGCTGAGGGGAAAGGGAGAGTTTCCAAGCTGAGCCATGCTGGCTCAGGAATTCTGGGAGTTGAAGTCCACGAGTCATAAAAGAGCCAAGGTGGCCTACCCCTAGTTTACAGTATTGCCCAATTTTTGAACTAATTGTAGTGGACAAGGTTTAATTCTGTGCTCTAATGAGGCCAAAGTGACTTTTCTACACCAGGGGTTCCCAACCCCCAGGCTGCGGCCCACTACCGGGCCTTGAGCGGTTGGGAACCAGGTTGCGGAAGTGGCAGATGAGCACCCGCGCATGCGCATCCCCACTTGCGCGAGCAACGTGTGTGCCTGCTGCTTGCGCAAATGGCTGCACGAACACGTACGCGTGCCCACCTCTCCTGCGGAACCATCCCCTCTCCCCCCTCCCCCCCCACCAATTTGCAAAGCCAGAAAGGTTGGGGAACTTTGTTCTACACAACTACAAACGTGCACATTTAATCAGGAATGGGTTCTTTCTACCCTCCTTCAGTCATTATATTACAGCTTCATTTGCTTACCTCAAAATCACTTTACTGTCAGTGCACTGATAATGTTACTTAGTTTGGATAATGAAATGTCTGCAAGGAAACAAGCTCAAAGAACACCAAGGACCCTTCAAATATTCTTCTTTATTGGTACTTTATTATCCATTGACAGAAACTGACCACTGGAC
>NW_015387258.1:41455-90918 GCF_001527695.2 Protobothrops mucrosquamatus | reverse complement strand
TTCTACCCTCCTTCAGTCATTATATTACAGCTTCATTTGCTTACCTCAAAATCACTTTACTGTCAGTGCACTGATAATGTTACTTAGTTTGGATAATGAAATGTCTGCAAGGAAACAAGCTCAAAGAACACCAAGGACCCTTCAAATATTCTTCTTTATTGGTACTTTATTATCCATTGACAGAAACTGACCACTGGACCGGTAGCTGCATTACTTCAATTTTTGTGAGGCTACTTTAAGGGATCACAGGTCATGTCACTCAAAAGAAATAAAGAGCTACAAACTTCAAGAACAGCTGGGGAAGGGAGCAATCATTGTCCTCCATCATCTGCTCCCCCCAATAACTCTCCATAAAATCATAAGAGTTGTTTCTCTTGGCACTCTGCTGTATACCTTCTGATTTTCAAATAGATGGGAAAGAAATGGAGGTAGTGAAATTTTTATCTTCCTGAGCTCTAAGATCACCACATATGAGGACTGCAGCCAAGAAATTAAAAGACGCTTGCTCCTGGGGAGGAAAGCTATGGCAAATCTAGACAGCATACTAAAAAGCAGAGACATCACCCTGCCAACAAAAGTACGTACAGTCAAGGCCATGGTTTTCCCAGTTGCAATGTATGGTTGTGAAAGTTGGACCATAAGAAAGGCTGAGCGCAAAAGAATTGGGGCCTTTGAACTCTGGTGCTGGAGAAGACTCCTGCGAGTCCCCTGGACTGCAAGGCGATCAAACCGGTCAGTCCTAGAAGAGATCAACCCTGACTGCTCTTTAGAAGGCCAGATCCTGAAGTTGAAACTCAAGTACTTTGGCCCCCTAATGAGAAGGGAAGGACTCACTGGAGAAGAGCCTAATGCTGGGAAAGATGGAGGGCAAGAGAAGAAGGGGACGACAGAGAATGAGGTGGCTGGATGGAGTCACTGAAGCAGGAGGCGTGAGCTTAAATGGACTCCAGAAGATGGTAGAGGACAGGAAGGCCTGGAGGAACGTTGTCCATGGGGTCGCGATGGGTCCGACACAACTTCGCAACTAACAACAAAGTTTTACGCACCACCAGATGTGTTGCTGTAACAGCTGCCAGTGATAACTTCCTTGCCTTGGTGCACTGCTAGGAACCCTGGAACTCTGACAGTCCTTTGGAATGTTTATGCCTGAGCATCACCTGGAGCCTTTGTGATGCTTTTGTCTTCTCCTAGTTAGAATAATCTCAGATTGGTTTGATGCTGAATGCTAGAATAGCTTCCCAGTGCTCACTTTGCTGCTCCCAAATAATAATAATAATAATAATAATAATAATAATAATAATAATAATAATAATAATAATAATAACAACAACAATAATAATAATAATATACTCCAAATGCATTTCCTGAGTTGCAATCAGCATCGCCCTCATCTGTTTACATGGTTCTCAATGCTGCACAGAGCAATGTGTGGCAGCAGCCCCCAAAAGTTAATACAATCCATGCTTGTATAAACAGAGGTATAGAATCAAAGTCATGTGAATTATTAGTATCGCTTTATAAATCCTCAGTNAATAATAATAATAATATACTCCAAATGCATTTCCTGAGTTGCAATCAGCATCGCCCTCATCTGTTTACATGGTTCTCAATGCTGCACAGAGCAATGTGTGGCAGCAGCCCCCAAAAGTTAATACAATCCATGCTTGTATAAACAGAGGTATAGAATCAAAGTCATGTGAATTATTAGTATCGCTTTATAAATCCTCAGTAAGGCCACATCTGGAATACTGCATCCAGTTTTGGTCACCACATTACAAACAAGATGTCGAGACTTTGGAAAAAGTGCAAAGAAGAGCAACTAAGATAATTAAAGGCCTGGAGACTAAAACATATGAAGAACGGTTGCAGGAATTGGGTTTGGCCAGTCTAGAGAAAAGAAGGACTAGGGAGGACATGATAGCAGTATTCCAGTATTTGAGGGGTTGCCACAAAGAAGAGGGGGTCAATTTATTTTCCAAAGCACCAAAAGGCAAAAGAAGCAACTATGGAAAGTTTGACATGTCTGCTCTATAGCAAGAAACAAAATACAGGTAGTCCTTGACTTAGGATCTGAACTGAGCTCAAAATTTCTGTTGCTGAGGAGACTTTTGTTAAGGGAATTTTGCCCCATTTTGTGACCTTTCCTGGCACAGTTGTTAAGTGAATCACTGCAGTTGTTAAGTTAGTAACACGGTTGTTAAGTGGATCTGGCTTCACCCTTAACTTACTTTGTTCCATTAACTATGTTTGTTCGGAGGTCACAAAAGGTGATCACATGACCCCGGGACTCTGCAACCGTCATAAATAGGAGTCAGTTGCCAAGCACCTGAATTTTGATCACATGACCCTTGGGATGCTGCAATGGTCCTGTGAAAAACTGTCATAAGTTACTTTTTTAAGTGCCATTGTAACATCAAACAGTCACTAAAAGAATTGTTGTAAGTCGAGAACTTCCTGTAATGGCAGTTGTTATACTTCGGGATGCTAATGCATGCAAATATTCTGGGTAATTCCAGTACGTAATTCCATCTGTTTTTATTTATAGGAGACAACCCAACGTTTTGAGCACTATCCCGGATCATTAAAGATAAAGTCTCTTTGGCTTCAGTTTTCCTTCCTATATTCTCCTACCATAGATGATTTCTACAGGCTATGCTCTTCAATGCCCTCTGATGGAATAAGGTGAGTCGTCTACTCTTCTAGGATCTAGACCATGGGTAGGCAACCTTGGCTCTTTTATGACTCGTGGACTTCAACTCCCAGAATTCCTGAGCCGGCTAAGCTGGCTCAGGAATTCTGGGAATTGAAGTCCACGAGTCATAAAAGAGCCAAGGTTGACTACCCCTGATCTAGACCAGTGATGGCGAACCTTTTAGAGACCGAGTGCCCAAACTGCAACCCAAAACCCACTTATGCATCGTCGAGTGCCGGGTGGGCGTGGCTGCTGTGGTAACGGCAGACTGGGTGGGACTAAAAAGTTCAATCAATCAATTCCAACTTTGCAAGATCTTTTTTTTCCTGCGAGAAGTTGAAATTGATTGAACCTTTTTTTTTTTTTTTTGCACACCGCGGAGGCCTACAGCGAAAAGGTTTTATAAAACCCAGCTGAAGGCCTAGGACTAGGGCAAAGGCGCGCGTGCCCACAGAGAGGGCTCTGAGTGCCGCCTCTGGCACCCATGCCATAGGTTCCCCACCACTGATCTAGACCATTGTTTGAATTAATCAATGAAAATGAATAAGACCACACCTGGAATACTGCAACCAATTTTGGTTACCATGCTACAAAAAAGATCTTGAGACTTTGGAAAAAGTTCAGAGAAGAGCAACTAAAATGATCAAAGGCCTGGAGACTAAAACACATGAAGAATGGCTGCGGGACTTGGGTTTGGCTAGTCTAAAGAAAAGAAGAAATAGGGGTGACATGATAGCAGTATTCCAGTATTTGAGGGGCTGCCACAAAGAAGAGGGGGTCACGTTATTCCCCAAAGCACCAGAGGGAAGGAGAGAAACAATGGTTGGAAACTGATCAAAGAGAGAAGCAACCTGGAATTAAGGAGAAACTTCCTGACAGTGAGGACAGTGGAACAGCTTGCCTCCAGAAATCGTGGGCGCTCCATCACTGGAGGTTTTTAAGAAGAGACTGGACTTGTCTGAGATGGTATAGGTTCTCCTGCTTGAGCGGGGGGCTGGACTAGAAGACCTCCAAAGTCCCTTCCAGCTCTATTCTATTCTATTTGAATGTCAGGTTTGAACCTGCTGTCTGGGACTGAATGTAGACAAGTTTTATGCAGAGCCCTTCAAATCAGACATTTGCCCAAGGTAGCTTTAAAATCACTACCTTAAAATCACTCAAAACAGCAGGTGTTTTTTTTAAAAAAGTGATCATTTTAAAACCTTTTCCAATAACAAAATGTAAAAAGAACAGCAATAATATTAATTAACTTCCAATGCAATGTAATGAGTTAAAAATCCTAAGAGAATAAAACTTAGCTTTGTCCCCTGTCAACAATACAATGAAGAAGGTGGCATTATATCCAATGGCATCAATACACTATACAGGCAGTCCTCAACTTACGACCACAGTTGATCCCAGAATTTATGCCGCTAAGGGAGACATTTGTTAAGTGAGTTTTGCCCCATTTCACGACTTTTCTTGCCACATTTGTTAAGCAAATCACCCCGATTCTCACATTAATATCACAGTTGTGAAGTGGCTTCTCCATTGACTTTGCTCGTCAGAAGGTGGCCAAAACGAATCCCGTGACCTTGGGACACTGCAACCGTCATAAATACGAGCCAATTGTCGAGCATCCGAATTTAGATCACCTGGGCATGGGGATTGCTGCACACTTTTTCATAAGTGTGAAAAAGGGTCGTGAGCCACTTTTTTTTAATGCCATTGTCACTCCAAACGGTCACTAAACGAGCGGTTGTAAGTCGAGGACTACCTGCGTTCAGATTATTATTATTTTTTTTTTGTCCTTAGTCCAGGGTTTCTCAACCTTGACCATTTTAAGGCATGTGGACTTCAACTCCCAGAATTCCACAGCCAGCCTTGCTGGCTGTGGAATTCTGGGAGTTGAAGTCCACATGCCTTAAAATGGTCAAGGTTGAGAAACACTGCTTAGTCGATCTGACTGAAGGGGGATGATCGCGTCCGAGCGTTCCTCGAGAGTCCCTGGCGCGCTTTTCCAGCCTCGCCCGCCACGCTACGTCGGAGAGCATAGGCCGCCTCCGCCTCCCCCGGCAGCCTCTGCGGGGTTAACGATCCCTTCTCCTTCGCCCTCCCCGAAACCGGGTCGTGGCCCCGCCTCTCCGCTACGTCAGCATCTGGCGAGGTCCCGATTGGCCCAGGAGGAAAGTCTACCCATTGGGTCACTCTGGTCGACTGTCTGGCTGACTGGCGCTCGCGGGGAGGAGGAGCGGGGGGGGGGGGCGGAGGAAAACTTCCTTCTTTGGGGTGACGCTCCCTGTCGGAGTCTGCGGTCGCAGGCGGATCTCGGGGCTGCGGCGGCTGGGGAGCCCCAGCTGGAGCCGGTGAGCCTCCCGACCAGGTGGTTTTCCATCTTTCCACCGCTCTGGTGCTTGGGCGCCGACGGGGAAGGGGGATCGACCCCTGTCTGGTCCAGCAATTGGGGTGGTCGCCGTCGGGACGGGCGTCCTTAGGACTGAGCTGACCCTAGAAGAGGATCTAGGGGCTAGGATCCCCCCTCTTAATTTGGACTCCACCTGCATGCATGCATGCATGCATGCATGCATGCGTGTCTCCTGAGTCAGGCCTCGCTGGGTGCCCTTTTCCCCATCGCCTCCCCCAACTTTCCGCATGGGGCGGATGGGAAGGAGAAAAAAAAAGCAGATCCCGTTCATTCCATGAGCGAAGAGGAAAAAGAAACGGTGGATTTATCCGGTTCTTTTTTTTGAAACCTAGCTATCCCCAGGTACCAGGGGTCCTGCCCATCCTGGGCAAGATTGCCATTTATTTTGGGGGGTACAGTCATGGGGTTCTGTGATAAACCGAGGTCTCTCTGGAGCACGGTGTCTGTGGAGAGTCTCAATCATGTTGAAGTCCACAAGTCATAAAAGGGCCAAGTTTGAAGACCCCTGGTCTAAGGAAAGCAGGACTGGCCTAAGGGGTATTTTAAATTTGGTTTTTAAATAACTTTTTTTAAAAAAAAAAAGGAAGAAAAGGCCCATATTAATATTTCTTTTTAATTACATTTTAAATTTTTATATTGTATTGATTGTCTTGTTTTTAAACTGGCTGTAAGCCGCCCTGAGTCCACTAGGAGAAGGGCGGGGTATAAATGTAATAAATAAATAAAATAAAATAAATAAATGCAAGTCAAGATGGTCTCAAAAGTGCTTTTTTCCAAAGGACTTTGTTTTTCCTTGAAGACGTTTCGCTTCTCATCCAAGGAGCTTCTTCAGTTCCCGAGAACTGAAGCTGAAGAAGCTTCTTGGATGAGAAGCGAAACGTCTTCAAGGAAAAACAAAGTCCAATTGCCTTTTGAAAAAAACACCTTTGGGATAGATAAGACAGGCTGCTCTCTTTTAAGTTATGTCTGTATGATCTCCATTTAAACACATATAAACATTGTGCTTATTAGGGGACGCCAAATCTTTGGGTTTGAATAGGGAATCCCCATTTCTGTTCTTTGCTATGGGATGGGGAGAATGGATCCCAACCAATATAGATTTTTTTTTTAAATCTAAAATTTCTGGGAGACTTGATGGCCAAATGGCTCCTCCCTGTTTTGTAATTCGAAGATTTCTGCACACAATCCAATGCAGGATGTCCATTCCCTTTGGCGGTCCTTGTGCAGGAACATCTCATTCTGAGGGATCCCCACAGAGGAACTTGTAGAATATATTTTGGAAAAGCAATTGCTATGTTTAAACAGTTTATTTACTCCTTAAATACATTGCAGATATTAGTTGACTTTCAAAGACCTGGGATAATGAGGCAGCATTGTGTGAGTAGAGTGGGTGTTGCATTGATCTCAGGAATTCTTCTATGGCCTCCAGACGTGCCAGGTAGCTTGGCATGTGCCACATGGTCTAAGGCAGGGGTCTTCAAACTCGGCCCTTTTATGACTTATGGACTTCAACTCCCAGGATTCCTCAGCCAGCGTGCCTGGTTGAGGAATTCTGGGAGTTGAAGTCCACAAGTCATAAAAGGGCCAAGTTTGAAGACCCCTGGTCTAAGGAAAGCAGAACCCATAGGGGGCAACATAAATCCTGAAGAGCTATGCAACAGAATTGGACTCTGTCCTGTTTCTGGGTTTCTTTTCTAGGGTTTACACCTAGCAGAACTGGTAGTGCTGGAGAAGCTGTTGAAAGTTATTCCCCTGCCCCCCCCCATCTCTTCTTTTTCCCAGTCATCCAGATTGACTGGTAGAATCTGGGAGGTTCTTTTTTTGTCTGCTTCCCAGCAGCCAGTTTCCAGGAGTTGCTGATGACCTCATCGCTGTGATGCATACTTTTGAGTGTGCAGATCATCTCTTAGAATCTAAGAGCAAAGCTAGGGCGGGCAGTATGGTATTGCGTCCAGCTTCTTTCAAGAATGGGAGGGAACAGACAGCAGAAAGTTTAAATCCACCACAGAGTTTTCTGTGAAAACAAAAAAGAGCAGTGAGGTGGGTGCAAATGCATACGCATATACACACACACACACACAGACGTGTGTCTTTCATGAATTGGAGCTTGCTTTTGTGTGTTTGAGTATAGCAGTGATGGCGAACCTTTTAGAGATCGAGTGCCCAAAAACCAGCCCTGCCCCCTGCCCACCCCCACTTCGCTGTTGCCCGCAGCCCGTCCCCGCTCTGTCCCCACCCCACCCGCCCACAGGGCTACCCACTGCCTCCACGGCCCACCGCAGATCGCCCAAACAGCCCAGCAGCGCCATGGCAGCCACGCCCCGCAGCATCATCTGCGCGACGGGACGCGAGTGCAGTGTCCCCGCTGTCTGGCTGCCATGTTCTTGGCTGCGCTGCTCGGGTGATTCTCCGCGGGGGCTGATGGTGAGGAGGAGCCATGGGGGAGGCGGGGCTGGGGCAATGGCATGCGTGCCCACAGAGAGGGCTCTGAGTGCCACCTCTGGCACGCGTGCCATAGGTTCGCCACCACTGGAGTATAGTATACATTTTAGCATATTGGTATTGGTGGTATATACAGACCTGACCACTGATTTTTCTCTTGATATGTCAGTGAATGGGAGGCAGCCAATGAGTTAGCAGCAGAATGCAGTACAACGAAGAACCCCTTTAGCTTTATGCTATGCAAACCTTATTGCTTTTAGTGCACTCCTCTCCCACACTTTTTATTGCCATGACAGTAAGGTTTGCCTGGATGGAATATTATTCTTGGAGTGTTTCCTGGTGAAGAGCTTCTAATTTTATCAGTTGTACAGCTGTTCCTTTTTCTTCCTTTTGCAAGGGATTTTCTGGTGATAAGAAGAAAAAAAAAAAAGAGTTGGAACAATTGGCCGAAAAATATGTTCCACTGGAAGATAATATAATTTGGAGTTTTTGTATAATTCCACCAAGTGTGGCGATTGCATTATAAAAATATTACCTGAAAATAACCCCTGGCTGGTAAATGTGCATGCTCCATAAAGGTAGCTGATCTGTCCATGTTCCAAATGTGTGGACTTTAATCCCCACAATTCACAATCCATGCTTTCAAGGGTGTGCAATGTGCATGTCGGTCCCAAAAGGTGGCCATAAATCACAATGCTTAGATTGTGTAATCCTCAATTGTCCCATGCAAATGAAAATAAGAGATTAGAAGTCTTTCTCTGTCTGTCTGCCAATCGGTCATTTTGCCTGAATCTGAGAAGGAAGTGTGCTAGAGATACATATCTTGCAATAACCTGTGATGAAACCTCACTTACCAACTATAGACCCATAACTGTACATGACTGTGTGCAAATAGTCTTTTTCCTTGATGGTATCAGCATAGTAGGTACATGACAGGATGGGGGGGTAGGCTGATGGGAAGACCCATCTTTTCACTTTTTTTTTTCATTTATAGATGATGTGTGGATTTCCATTGTAGTTTGTTCAAACGAGGCTTAATGTGTTTATTAATCACACACATACATACTGTTTATTTATTTATTATATTTATCTGTTTGATCCTCTGCCTTTTGTACAGGGTATGTGTTTCTCATCCTGGCTTGTCCAGTAAAGTGTATTTCCAATTGATTGTAATTTCTGCTTTAGAGAAAACAATACTGTCAGTCTTTGCTTGTATCCCGGTTGTAAAAAAAAACAAACCCCATACTATTAAATGATTGTCATGAGAGCCATTTTGATGTAATGGTTAAGGCACCAGGCTAGAAACCAAGTGATCATGATGAGTTCTACTTCTGCCTTAGGCACGGAGCTAAATGGGTGACTTTGAGCCAGTCATTTTCTCTCAGCCCTAGGCAGGAAGCAAGGGCAAACCATTTCCAAGAAACCTTGCCAAGAAAACTGCAGGGATCACCCCAGGAAATTGCCTGGAGTCAAAACCGATTCAAAGGCACGTGCGCGTGCACAAACACACACACACACACACACACACACAAGATTATTAGCAGCTTTGTATGATTGAGTCAAAGATAGTTGAGCTGCATTTTATACATTTGAAAAGGTTCCTATAAGACAGTGGTTCTCAACCTTTTTAATGCCGCGACCCCCAACCGGTCGTAAGTCGAGGACTAAACCGGTCGTAAGTCGAGGACTAAACCGGTCGTACGTCGAGGACTAAACCGGTCGTAAGTCGAGGACTACCAACCGGTCGTAAGTCGAGGACTTTCCCTGCCCGGGAGCACCGCGCATGCGTGGTTCCGCCCCCTGCGCCGGCCGAGGCGTAGCGGCAGAGACGGAGCAGTCTGACCACCAGCTGGCCCAGCTCAAGGGAGGTAAGGCACCCGCCGGAAAAGGGGAAAAAATGGCGGACAGCCTTGCTTGGTGACCCCCGTGAAATGGTTGATCGACCCCAAATGGGGTCCCGACCCATAGGTTGAGAACCGCTGCTATAAGAGTAGTAGGGGCCTTTTTAGTCATCTCTTTAAGATACAGACCTGTTCTGATTTTTTCCTCCCTAATAAATAAGAGCCTGGCACAGACTGGTTGTTTTGTGCAGTCAGAAGACTGCCAGCACAATTTTTCCAGCCTCTGTGTAGGAGCACAGAATTCTCAACCGGCTTCAGTTTGGAGTAAGCTATACTCAAAAGATCTCAATATGAGTCTTTAACACTGAACACACAATCCTATCTATACACAAGTGCCTTTCCTTCACTCTCTTACCATTTCTCTCTCCCCTGCCCTTCCCCCCATAGGAATGGTTTCACGTGAATTGAGCTATTAGTTAGGCTGCTAAACTACTGATCCCTAATTCTATCTAATTCTAATTTTAAGGGATGCTTTCTACTGAAAGATTACATTGTCATAAAATATGAGGATGTGCTGTGCTTTTCCTTGCGTAGCTTCTGGTGGAATGAGCAAGCAGTAAATTACCAACAATGTCTAGAGCAGGGGTAGGCAACCTTGGCTCTTTTATGACTCGTGGACTTCAACTCCCAGAATTCCTGAGCCAGCATGGCTCACCTTGGAAACCTCTCCCTTTCCCCTCAGCATGGCTGGCTCAGGAATTCTGGGTGTTGAAGTCCACGAGTCATAAAAGAGCCAAGGTTGCCTACCCCTGTTCTAGAGAATAATATTTGTTCTGGCATTAATGTCCAACCAACAACAATACTGAGACTTATCTCCTGTGATGGTTGCTTTGCCAACTGGCAAGAACCGTGTTAGAAATGTTTTCCCTTTACAGTTTTGCAAGACTTGACATTTGGTTAGAAAGAAGTGTTTGGATTCAGTTTGGAAGAGACCAGACACAGTCTTAATAGCACCTTTTCCACTTTAAAAAATGATTAAAAGGCATACGGTTTTGTGGAGCTGTAGCTCGCCTCCTCAAATGCAGAGATTGGCTAGAGTGGTATAGAAATCAATTTGGGATGAATCAGGAGGAAGGAAAGAGGTATTCTAGAATGTGAGGGAGAATGAATGTAGCCCTCATCTGAAGCTCATGAAAACAGCTACATCTGGAAAATACTTACTTGTAGACAAGTGCTTTGTTTGCTATCCTGCTTTCCAAGACCCACACTGAAGCTCATGAACACACCTACACCTCAAAAACACCTATTTATAGATAAGTGCTTTATTTGCTACCTGTTTTCCAAAACCTTAATTGAAACTCATGAAAACAGCTATATCTTGAAAATGGCGACTTGTAGACAAGTGCTCTATTTGTTATCCTGTTTTCCAAAACCTTCATTGAAACCTATGAAAACAGCTATATCCTGAAAGCGCCTACTTATAGATAAGTGCTTGAGACATTATCTTAGAATAAGCAGACAATACTATTTTCTGTAATAGAACAATTAAGCAATATAGCAGAGAATATTGATAATAGACATTTTCCAAAGATCAGGAATTTTATATACTAATCTGAAAATTATCTTAGAAATTGGGAGAAAATTGTTATAAGATGGTCCTCAAATACGTAAGTGATGGATGTACCCTATTTCATCTCTGTTACGTAAGTGACGGATGTACCATATTTCATCTCTGTTATGAAAAGGCTGTAAAAAGCTCCTCCAAAAGTAAAAGTTCTTTATTTTTATTTTAACTTTTAACCCTTTTTGACTTTGCATTTTAACCTACTTTTAACCCATTTTTAGCCTATTTTTAAACCTGTTTTAACCCCGTTTGACTTTTTATAAAAGTCAAAGACTTTTTATAAAAGTATATGTACTGGAGAAGCTACCATTGTTTTACTTACATTTTAACAACTCTACAAGCCAGGATTATCAAGAATGGGGGAAAGGAGAAAGAGACAGCGCGCACACTTGGCAGCCGAGAGTTCTTCCAAGCCATTGAAGCAGCAGAAAATGGAAGATTACACTGAAAGTAGACAGTCTGCTCCTGTAAGTAATGCATCTGCAGTCTCCTCACCAGATAGATCTAATTTGTGCGATTCATTGGAATGGGATTTACAAACCGAACTTGGAAGCAAACAGCATATAGAACTTCCTGCCTCTCACAGAAAATATCTCCCCTCCTTGGAACAGCTGCTTTCTTTGCTCAGGATGGGAATGTAGCAAATTCAAAAAGGGAGAATGCAATAGACTTCCCTTCCAGACAATGTTTTCTTACAGCTCAAACTGTAAAGTCAATCTATCAATTTTTATCAACTGTTATAAATAAGGTTGACTGCTTGGAAGAGTCTTTTGCAAAGTTTATGAAGAGTCACCCAAATATTGCAGAAGGATCCAGGAGGACACCTACTGATAGACATGGGGTTGCTAACTCAGAAATTGAAACTAGAGCAAACTCTTCTCTCCCCCACCAAAAAAAAAAATGGGAGAGGAAAGAATATCTACAAAGAAAACAACACTCAAATCAGATAGTCCAAGAGGTGACCAACATAACTTCCGTTTGCAGACTAACCAGGTTACCTTGCAAATTTATGACAACAGAATGAATAGAGGGCATTGCAGTGATAGAAAAGCTGTTAGACTGTCTCTCAGCCAGCTGCTCCGCTGTGATTACACTCTTAATAGATTTACTACACGCAGAGTGGTTGTCAGCCAGAAGGCAATGTATGCGAATTTTGCTATCTTTCAAGCAGCCCACAATTCCCTCTATGCTTTTTAAAATGAAGCCCTTCTTGAGTAGTTTTTCAATCTTTTCAGTAGTGTCTTCTGCTCAGAGAAAGGGTGCCCACTCCTGGATCAGCCTCTCCAAAAGGGAACTATTGCTTTAAATCCAAGCTGCAACAGACCTCATACTGATAAGCTTGAAGCAAGCACAGCTGAATCGACCTTGAGAAACATAGGAGTGATCTACAAACAGCGTTACCCACAGCTACAGAATCTGCTGAGAACGTGCCAGAAGAAATGCCGATTGACTTATTCGTTGCATTGCCAGAACTTGAGCAAGCTAACATTATTCAGAGACTGGATAATCTAAAAGAGGCACTGACAACCCAATTCACAACAAAGCCTCTATATAAATTGGCTTCACCAAATGCTCAAATCTGTGACAATATAGTTACCTAACAATCTACTATTTCTTCAATAGCAAAAAAAAGTATTGTCACGCAGGCTGACAGTGGGATAACCGCACTGACTTACTCAGACCCTGATAAACAGCAGAAAGACAAACTGTCCCATCGTACAGTGCCCTTTAAGCGTGCAGACTCTAAGGATACAACCCATCTACCACCTTCACTAGAGTCAGAAGTGCCTTTAACATCTCCTTATAAGATGACCTCCAACTGTATCCCCCCAAAATTGACATAAATTTACATGAGTGATAGTTGGGGATTTTGCTAAGGTAATTGCTAAAGGTGAAGACTCTCTGATCCAGTTATCAGACGGCGACCAGAGGCAGAGATAGAGGCATGCCTCAGTGCCCCACACAAACGGTGGGGTTACCCTTGCTGTTGTGGATGATGCCCCCATAGTCTTGCAGAACTTGCCTAATTCCTGATTAAACACATCTAATAACCAACAATATTTAGTTTTCGGTGACAACATCACCCATCATAATTATCTCCCAACAAGTGCCCCTACTGAGAACACGGACTGACTATATGAAGGCCAGACTGTTCTGATATTATTTTGTTTCTTTGTTCTATTCCCCATTTCCTCTGATTTCACTAGTTTATTCCCATATATAAAACTATCTGATTGTACACTTGTTTCTTCTGATGTAAGCCGTATTCATTATGATTTAAGGTAGATACTTCTGGACTTTCGACACAAAGTTTAAAAACCTCAACCCTTGAAATTTACATAAAGCTTCCTGGATGAAGAAATTGGAATAGAAAAGAACTTCCCAATAGACAATATTTAGGTCATGTCAGGATTTTTAGTTGACTAGCCTATCATGTTTACTTTTATCTGGGACTTCTAGAAGATTATACACTAGTGATGTTTAACATTATCTCCTTTTCCACGTCATAATGACAGGATCAAATTAGACCTGAACCAGAACGTTTCTGATAGGTGATATTTTCTGAATCTACTTGAGGTTCTTCTCGTCTCATAGATTTATCCTGCTTAGAAGCCCATGGACCTTTAAATTACTAAACATCCTTATTTCCAGTTGAAGCAAGAGAATTTCAAAAATTCTAGGGTTGAAAAAACAGAGTTTGCAGGGAATCGGAGGCAACATGCTTTATATATCAGCTGTTAGGAAGCGACAATGAAAAAGGTTGGCATTTTCCTGGTTATATATGTACGTTTCTAGAATGCATTTGTTTGGCCACTCTATGAATACCGAATACTAGATCAGTTTAACCAATCGCAACCTGATTTAACAGGTCGCTTTTTATGGATTCTCTTTCCTTGCCATTAATTTGCATTTCTCTTCTTCTTTGTCAGTTATGTGCATAACCTTACAAAAGATTATCATATGTGCATAACCTTACAAAAAAGCAACCTTGGCATAAAGCCATATGTGCATTAATAGATAAATTGCATGCCTTAGCCATAAAGGTATGTTATATCCAGCCTTGTTAACAGAAGGACACCATGAATTAGGCTACTAAACTATTAATTGTACTTTTGGATCCTGCTTGGTTAAGTTATTTTTGTACTAGTCTTGAACCGTAATAAATTTATCTATCTAGATAAGTGCTTTATTTGCTACTTGTTTCCCAAAACTCTTAATTGAAACTCATGAAAACAGCTACAGCTGAAAAATACTACTTGTAAACAAGTGTTACGTTTCCTATCTGGTGTTTTCCCAAGTGCTTCTTCCTAGTTGAATTTGACACGTACTTTGTTTTGGCCTGTAGGTTTTAATTTTCTGAAGAGAGAAGGGGAGGAGTACTCTAGCAATATGTGTTGTGTGTTGTTGCAGCAACTTATATAATTTATTCTTTCCAGCATGAGGCAATTAAGCATAACTTGAAGATAAACAGATAGCAGCAGATCTGTTTTCCTTGAGGGTAGACATAAAAGGGCAGAAAAATTCCACTCTTCTCTGTTATAGTTAATATAGTTCATAGTTCAGCACATTTGGTTATTGCTGCTGATAATGTGGGAAGCAAATAAGAGTAATTTGTAGTTAGCCAGTAATGATCAGCAGGGCAGAAGCTGCCCTTTCCAGAAGTGACAACTTGAGATTTCAACACAACTGTTGCTGATGCTCTTTCTCAAGAATCAGAACAAGAAATAAAATCTCTGCTTTTCGTTGGGGTCCCACAATGGGGGAGTGGTCTGGCAAAGAGATTTCTGGAGAAAGAGCTTAATACAAAATAACAAGGTAACCCAAGGGTGCTGTAAAAATGTCCTTTCAAAGGCATTTCATGGAAGAGTGCAGACTTGTGTGGTCTCTGAAAAGAGACTCATTGGAAACGTGTGGTGTGTTATTCAATCTGGGTAAGATCCACATGTATTTATTTGGTGTATGAATGTTTGTTTCATTTCATGTATGTTGGTCATCTAAAGCAGGGCTTTTCAACCTTTTCACCCATTGTACCACTTTTAGGATATGGCAATATCCGAGTACCACCAGTCGCCTAGCAAGGTGTCAAAAACATGATAACCCCCCCAAAAAGGAAAAAAGTTATAAAGTATAGGTAGTCCTCGACTTACAACAGTTCGCTTAGTGACTGTTTGAAGTTACAATGGTACTGAAAAAAGTGCCCCCCAAGGCACAGCCGAGCAAGACACCTGCCTGCCCACCTGGCGGCGCTCTTCCTCCTGTCCGAGGTTTTCATTGTTGTGAGCATTTCTGTTGAGGATTGGCAGCGGGGGTGGGGTGGGGGGTGTTTGGGTTTTATTCCCCCCGTCTGCTGGGTGGTTGCAGCAGGTTTTGGTCACTTCACATGACCCTGGGACACTGTGACCATCATAAATATGAATCAGTTGCCAAGCATCTGAATGTAAATCACAAGACTCTGGAGATGTTGCAACATTCCAGCTGATTGGCGCTTCTTCTGGGCTCAGCAGAAGCGCCAGGATCAGCGCTGAGCTCCAGCTGGAGCCTGGTGCTTCCACTGAGCCCTGACAGCCCTGCAGCTTCAGCCATCTCTCGCTCAGGCTTGTGCGGTGCTGCCACAGGTTCAGCTCATTCCCCTCCCCCGCTACCACTTTTTTAGGATGGTCGCGTACCACCTGCCAGGTGCCAATGTACCACAGGTGGTACCCGTACCACTGGTTGGAAAGCCCTGATCTAAAGAAGGGGTAGGGAACATGGCACCCTGCGAATCGCAACACTCAACATCATGTACTAATTGTCAATATTCATATATTCCCTGCCTTTTGCATTCACTCTGGATTCTTTTTATGATATCCCCTTATTCCATCCTGCAGGTATATATAAATTAAAGTTATATTTAATTTTATTCGTCATTCTTCAACTTATAATCATTCCCGAACAGGAAATAACTATTAGTATTATATAATGAAAAACAGCATGTTTGGCATTTGCACCACTTTTAATTATTGAAAGAGATTGAACAGCAACTAGCAGTAACAGGAAAATGTGATTTTTACCTGTTAGACATAATATGATTGCTGTATCTGGGCTGGAAAAATCTGGACAACCACTATGACAACAAACAGTTATTTATACCAGAGGTCACCAATCTTTCTCAGTTGGCGGACCGGAGGGAAAGGGAGGGGGAAGCATTTTATACGCACGTGCGCATGCAAGCACATGTGTGACGCAAACGGTGTGGGGCTAGTGCTTACGTGATACTCACTAGCCCTGCCCCGTTCTTGCACAGCGCCTCATTTTCATGCCCTGCGGTGCAGCATCTGCCCATTTTCATGCCCTATGGTGTGCCGGTGTCCCGTTTTTGTGCCCCGAGGTGCGGTGTCAGCACGTTTTCGTGCCACGTGGCGCGGTGTCCTGTTTTTTCACTCTGCGGCCACCGCGCTAGCACGAGTGGGTGTGTGTGCGCGCACTGGCCGGCCAGCCTGTCCCGCGGCCCGGTGGCCAGCAGGCCAAGGCCCACAGGTTGGGGATCCCTGATTTATACAATGTCACCGCCATCTAGTGGCTTCCTAGGATTTTGCAACTCAGGTGTTAACCCTAAAATAAGTGCCACTCCACCTTAGAAGAAGAGTGGGCAGGGAGAAGCAGTTTGAGCTGTTGGAAGAGGTAGGATATAGTAATAGGGGTGACATAAGAAAAGGGGAGGAAGGTCCAAAAGAAAAGTGGGGCGAAATAGTTCGAGTGGCACGTGGCAGCAGTGGACTTCGGTGAGCCAAATATCTGTCATTGCAGAAAATGTTTGGCTGCATTATTGAGCATTGGTACCAAATGGAGAAGTGCTTCAGAGGCTGCAGGAAGATTTTTCTGGAGTCACATTGGTTCACAAGCTGTCCACTCATGGTGTAGTTGCTGAAAAGTTGCCCTTGGATTGTTGAAATCTGAGTCAAAATCCCATGCTGGCAGGAAATGGTTGAAAACCAATTCTGGAGGTCACCAGGCTTGAGAAATCTATGCACAAAGCATCACTCCACATATCAAAATGCTTATATTAATCAATTAACAGGCCAGCTTCTTTTATTAGGAAAAGACCTGCAGTCTTAAGTTTTTGGATATCTGTTTCATGAAAATGAGGCTACCAAACAGAATTGTGATTTTTGCCCTTGAATGTTATTTACTGATATGCAGATTACCCGTGACGTACGACCACAATTGAGCCCAAAGTTTCTGTCGCTAAGTGAGACAGCTGTTAAATGAATTTTGCCCCATTTTATGACTTTTCTTGCCACAATTGTGAGATGGAACACTGCAGTTGTTAAGTCAGTAACACGGTTGTCAAGTGAATCTGGTTTCTCTATTGTCGTAAGGTCACAAAAGGTGATCACATGATCCTGGAACACTGCAATCTTGTGTCCGTTGCCAAGCATCTGAATTTTGATCACATGACCACGGGGATGCTGCAGTGGTCGTAAGTGTGAAAAACGGTCACAAGTCATTTTTTCAGTGCAATTTTCACTTTGAATGGTCACCAAATGAACTGTTTTGTAAGTCAACAACTACCTGTAAAATATTTTTTTAAAAGAAACCTGATACCGCTTTCTGTTGCTCTTTGTTTGATCTGCAGATGATCCCTATTATTTTCTTTTTTGAGAGAGAGAGATTTCTTCTCTTTTCACCTGCAGGAAAATTTCAAGATCCATGCCTTGCTGAAAGCAGAGAAGATGTTATGCTGGGGATATTGGTCTTTCGGATTTCCTGGCTCAGATAGTACTCTACAGGCAGTCATCCCTGAACCTCGGACCACTGAATTCATTCATGAGAGGAGTGTCAAAGAAGTGGCTTGTGGGAAAAACCACTCTGTGTTCTTGCTGGAAGATGGGGAAGTGTACACCTGTGGTGTGAACACCAAAGGGCAACTTGGTCACGAGCGAGAAGGCGGCAAGCCAGGTAGGTTTCTTCTGAGTACTTGACCCTAAATTCTTTCGTTTTCATGATTTGTCTCTGTTGGCATCTGTTGTTCCCAATAGTTTTGAATTATCATTCTTATATTTATGCTTTTTCTGTGACTCTGTTGTTAATCAGGGGTTCCAAATGTTTTTGTGCTGATGGGCATATCTGAACTTTTGAAAGCAAGTTAAAGGACATTTTCACAAAAGGGCTGCTGCGTCACACGATCCAAATGGTGGAAACATTCGGGGGAGGGGCGAGGTTATAAATATTATCAATACTATGTTTAATAGTGGATTAGTTAAATTATTTAAGGGTGTGGCAGGTATGAGGAAAGTTAAGAAGCAGAGGCTTTTTAACGGTGAACTAAAAATTGCTCCTGTGAGTCCCCTGGATTGCAAGGTGATCAAACCGGTCAGTCCTAAAGGAGATCAACCCCGACTGCTCTTTAGAAGGCCAGATCCTGAAGTTGAAACTCAAGTACTTTGGCCACCTAATGAGAAGGAAGAACTCACTGGAGAAGAGCCTAATGCTGGGAAAGACTGAGGGCAAGAGAAGAAGGGCACGACAGAGAATGAGGTGGCTGGATGGAGTCACTGAAGCAGTAGGCGTGAGCTTAAATGGACTCCAGAAGATGGTACAGGACAGGAAGGCCTGGAGGAACGTTGTCCATGGGGTCGCGATGGGTCGGACATGACTTCGCAACTAACAACAACAAGAATTGCTCTACAGGTACTCCTTGACTTACGCCCACAATTGAGTCCACAATTTATGTTGCTAAGCAAGACATTTGTTAAGTGGGTTTTGCCCCATTGTACGACCCATTGTGCCCCATTGTTCTTACCACAGTTGCTAAGTGAATCATTGCAGCTGTTAAGTTAGTAACACGGTTGTTAAGTGAATCTGGCTTCCCTGTTGACTTTGCTTGTCAGAAGATCACAAAAAGGGATCCCATGGCCGCGTGACACTGCAACCGTCATAAATATGAGCCAGTTGCCAAGCGTCTGAATTTTGATCACCTGACCATGGGGATGCTGCAGTGGTCATAAATATGAAAAATGATTATAAGTCACTTTTTCCAGTGCTGTTATAACTTTGAACAGTCACTAAATGAACTGTTGTAAGTTGAGGACTACTGTACTTCACACTGGTTATTTTCTTCTCATCTAGATTTTGACTTAAGATGCTTTTTCTGTCTGACCTCAAAATAACCTCTGCCAGGAACCATGAAGCGTCATGTCAAGAGTGTGTCTTGTTCAAATTATATCCTTTTCCTTACATTTCCAGCATCAAGAGCAGGGGTCTTCAAACTTGGCCCTTTTATGACTTGTGGACTTCAACTCCCAGAATTCCTCAGCCAGGCACGCTGGCTGAGGAATTCTGGGAATTGAAGTCCACAAGTCATAAAAGGGCCAGGTTTGAAGACCCCTGATCAAGAGCAACCCTGGTTCATTTTGTCCATGATGTTGATAGAGAACTAAAAAAATGCTAGTCCCTCGCCTGTTCAGATTTTGGCACTTTTGCAAACAGTGTCTTTCACAACAATCACTAAAGCAGCTTTCTTTCTCCTGTGGTCTGATGGATAGAAAGTCTCAGGTGATATAGATGTTGTGGACTCTACTTCAGATTCTAAGAGACAGGGATGAGGAAATCTCTTCATGACCACAGACTGCTTTTTGCTTTTTAAAATGTTGTTAAGGTCTCGGGGATGTGATAGAGGCATGGTGGTATCCTATTCCCGCCTTAGGCATCAAAGCTGGCTGGGTGACTTTGGGCTGGTCACTCTCTGACCTACTCACCTCACAAGGTGGTTGTGGGGAAAAGAGAAGGAGGAAGAAGTATAACAGAATAACAGAGTGGGAAGGGATCTTGGAGGTCTTCTAGTTCAGGGGGTCTCCAATGTTGGCAACTTTACAACTTGTGGACGTCAACTCCTAGAATTTCTCAGCCAGCTATGGGAGTTGAAGTCTACAAATCAGAAAGTCGCCAAGATTGGAGACCCCTGTTCTAATGCAACCTGCTGCTCAAGCCAGACTTGATCTTACAAGGAGAATAGGCACATAATAAGATTTCAGTTCTTCACTTGGAAATAGGAAACCAGACAAATAGCCCTGATCAGCAAGGGGGATATTTATACGAATTTACACACACACAAGCGCAAACCAGTTGGAATAAAAGAATCATCATGAAACTAAGCCAGGGGAGATATAAACACATACAGATAGAGTTTCTTATGTATATACAAGAAACCTAGCATAAGCAACAGTAATATTACTTAGACTTATATACCGCTTCATAGTGCTTTACAGGCCTCTCTAAGCGATTTACAGAGTCAGCACATTGCCCTCAACAGTCTGAGTCCTCATTTTACCGACCTCGTAAGGATGGAAGGCTGAGTCAACCTTGAGCCGTTCAAAATCGAACTGCGCAAGGGAGCAGCGAGTTAGCCTGCAGTACTGCATTCTAACCACTGCGCCACCATGGAAGTTGATAAGGAATCAGCCTTGCTTCCCATTTCCCTTTTAAGGGTGACAGAGAAGGGAAGATATTCAGGATGATACAATACACACAGACACACACAATACTCCCACTCGTAATAAAAATGAAGATTATATGGTAGACAATAAATAACAAAATCTTCAACTTTCTTCTTGTATGTACTCAACTTACAAATCACACACAATACCTTCGCAGTTTCCAAACATTTGAATAACTGGACACATGGCAGGATCAAACCCTGTATCCAACCATTCACAGATAACAGAAAGGGATGCATAGTCCCAAAGCTGGAAGATGCACAATGTGGTCACAGCCGTGGAACCAAAGCAATTCGAAGCATTCCCTTTACTGTTGAGAGATTCAACTCTTAAAGGGATAGACTCACATAGTTCTTCCTCAAAGTTTCTCTCTTTAGCCCAGGGGTAGGCAACCTTGGCTCTTTTATGACTTGTAGACTTCAACTCCCAGAATTCCTGGGCTAGCATGGCTGGCTCCGGAATTCTGGGAGTTGAAGTCCACGAGTCATAAAAGAGCCAAGGTTGCCTACCCCTGCGTTAGCCCACACAGATGTTCACTTGACATGGTATACACAGAAGCGGTGAATGCGCCAACACTGGAAGTTTTTAAGAAGAAACTGGACAGCCATTTGTCCGAAATGATATAGGGTTTCCTGCCTGAGCAGGAAGTTGGACTAGATGACCTCCGAGGTCCCTTCCAACTTTATCATTATTATTATTATTATTATTATTATACCATATTGTCCCTTCCCTTCTTGTATGTGAATAGGGGATATGCAGCCCCCCCTTATATTTTACAGGCAATCAATTTAAATCAGTGGTTATTACATTATGTATTTACATAGTAAATATTTACTGTGTTTATGAACTGTGAATAACAATTGGTAGCTTCTCATTTTTTTCTTTTGATCCTGCCTTTTTAAGGACAAGTTTTAAAGTTTTAAATCAAAATCTTTAAACTAGCTTTTATTAATACATATGCACCTACAGTAAATGTGATAAGTGAACACATTTCTTCAGGATCGGAAAATGTCCATGATTGGCCTCAGACAGAGCATTACCTTTACATAGACTTTTGCCCATGAAATACACACATGTGCGCGCGCGCACCCACACACCCACAAACACACATACAGTCATTTGGTTCTTTCCCTTTTAGGTAACTTCAGTATGTTTCATCATTTTTGTCTTAAATTTTTTTACTGGGCTGATTTCAAATACTTTAAATATTTGCTTTATCAATGTAATTGGATATTTTCCCTGTTAAGCCTAAGTTGCTTTAAGGTACCCCATGGAATTAAGGATATTGCCAGTCAGCATTCCAAACAGTGATGATTGAACAAATAAGAAAAAAAACCCTAAGTGTTCATATACTGTATGTATTACTGTAGGTAGAGAAGTGAAAAAGTTTGTAACTAGACATATTGGGCAAAATTTGGTCTATCTTTTGAACTGGCGCCAGTGGCAACAAGCAAGTTTTAAAAATAAATTTCTCATTCTCACATGGATTTTCCTTCTCAATGTATTTGCTTGCAGAATCCAACAGTCCAGTTTAGTAGTGTTATCCCCTAGAGATTATTCCCACCAAAACTGAGGTTTTTCGTAAAATAATTACACTTTGCCATCTGCGGAGTAGATTTTGGAAACGTGCCTGTAACATGTTGTACTTTTCCAACATGAATACAGTCTAGTTTCTAGCTCGATTAAGAACTGCAAAATATACAGTATGTACCAACTTGAGGACAGTTTGGTCAAACTTCCATGATTATGTTTATTTATTTCACTAAATTCATGTGCCTTTCCAACCAAATTTTTTTAAAGGTTGGTCCCCTGTAGAAGAATTTGAAACAAAAACCACATATGAATTCTAAAATTCATGACATTACTAAGAGGGAGCATTTTATTTCTCCCTTTTAAGCAAAAAAATAAATCCAAAACACAGTGTCCTCCACCTTCAAGAAAGTTGTGGCCCAAAATTACATTAAAGTAATTAAAATTGACTGTCTTTGCCACATTGTGGAAATGAAAGAATTATATTCTTTTGTTCTTCTTTGCTCATTTGTCAACACCAAAACACTTTTGGACCTGGAATTTTATTTTATTTATTTAGAAAATGTATATGGTTGCCCATCTGAAACAAACAAAAAAAATTGAGTGATTGACAATAGTGGATAAAGTCAAGATATAACAAAATGAACAATATAATTAAAAACAAAGCGAGCAAATACCAGAACCAAGGTATCTCGCAAACAACTCACAGTCCCAAACTTGCATGTATTGGGCAGTACTAGCTACCTAGCCATCGTACCTTTCATAACATTTCATATGTCCAGAAGGATTGAGGTTATCTGGATCTTGTGAAGGAGGCTCTTCCACAGAGTGACAAGTGGCATGTTTTCTTGGGCCCTGCATGATGGCACTGTTTCACTGAGGGACTCTGGAGCAGGCCCACCTAGTCTGATATCTTGGGAAACAACTGGAGTCAAGTGGCCCCATAAGTAACTGACCCTGTGCACAACTTTAAGGATGATAACCAGAATCTTGAATTGTAGCCAGCTATCTACTAGAACAGAGGTCCCCAACCTTTCTCGGCTGGCAGACTGGAGGGGAAGGGAGCGGGAAGCTTTTTACGTGCGCGCACACACAAACAGGGCTGCGAGCACGCACGATGCAAACGGGGCAGTGCTAGCGCCCATGTGACACTCTAGCACCTCCCTATTTTTGTCGCATGGACGCTAGCACCGCCCCATTTTCGCTGCGCGGTGCCTCGTTTTCATAGCACCAGCGCTAGTGCGAGTGGGGGTGAGGCGCACTGGTCAGCCTGTTTCCATGGCCTGATAGCCAGTAGGCCACAGCCCGGTAGTGGACCATGGCCCACAAGTTGGGGACTCCTGTACTAGAAGACAGCATAGCTTATCCAGCAGCAGCGTCATAGTGTTAGCAATAGCAATAGTATTTAGACATATATACCACCCCATAGTGCTCTGCAGCTCTCTCTAAGCCAGTGGTTCTCAACCTGTGGGTCGGGACCCTATTTGGGGTCGATTGACCATTTCATGGGGGTCGCCAAGCAAGGCTGTCCGCCATTTTTTTTCCCCGCCATTTTTTCCCCTTTTCCGGCGGGTGCCTTACCTTCCTTGGGCTGGGCCAGCTGGTGGTCGGCCTGCTCCGTCTCTGCCGCTTGCCAGCTACGCCTCGGCCGGCGCAGGGGGCGGAACCACACATGCGCGGTGCTCCCGGGCAGGGAAAGTCCTCGACTTACGACCGGTTGGGTAGTCCTTGACTTACGACCGGTTTAATCCTTGACTTACGACCGGTTTAGTCCTCAACGTACGACCGGTTTAGTCCTCAACTTACGACTGGTTGGGGTCGCGGCATTAAAAAGGTTGAGAACCACTGCTCTAAGCAGTTTACAGAGTTAGCATATTGCTCCCAACAATCTGGGTCCTCATTTTACCGACCTTGGAAGGATGGGAGACTGAGTCAACCTTGAGTTGAACTCCTGGCTGTGGGCAGAGTTAGCCTGCAACACTGCATTCTAACCATTGTGTTACCATTGTCATATGGACAAACCTTAGTGCCCCCAATACTGGATGCACCATTGCACTCTGGGCTGTTTGAAATTTTCAGACGCTTTTCACGAGCGGTCCCGTGTAGAGTGATTGCAGTAATCCAAACAGGATTGATTAAAAATGGGAGTGAACAAGAGCAGAACCTCCTAACCCAGGCCAACTGAGGCATAAAATGGATTTGTGCAAAAGCCCCGCCAGCTATGACTACCACCTGCTCCTCAAATTATGAGTCCAGGAGGGCTTCCGGATTGCATACCAGTTCTGTCTGGGGAAGTGCTGCCCCATCTAAAGTTATACATGTCATAGCTCCAAAACCAAGGGGCTCAAAAACGCAGACGCTTAGTGTTGAGTTGCAATCAGTTTATCCTTGTTTGTGCCCTCACCACTTCTAGGCGTTGGGTAAGTGCCTTGAAGCCATCACTTGTACAGTCTGAGATGGCCCAACTAAGGGAATTCTGCATATCTTTTCTACTTCCTCTGGAACTCAAGTAGCATTAAAAGGAACAAGCTGCACCGTCGAAAATTACATTCCATCTGGAAGGTTGCTAGTCCATCTGCTTTGAAATTCTGTACAGCCTCTTAAAGGAAGCTCGGAGAAGCTGTTCCCCTGAATTGCTATTTTCCGTCTAGTGAGCTCTTGATAGCAATGCTAGGGTGTTAACCGGAGATCATCTCAGAGATGTTTTTCACTGCTTCATAGCATCCTCCTAGAACAGGGGTTCTCAACCTTGGCAACTTTAAAACTTGTGGACTTCAACTCCCAGAATTCCTCAGCCAGCAAAGCTGGCTGAGGAATTCTGGGAGTTGAAGTCCACAAGTCTTAAAGTTGCCAAGGTTGAGAACCCCTGTCCTAGAAAGCCTTGGAAAAGTGAAAAGTGTGTGCCTTAGTATACTTTGCATGCTAAATGTCCTTGTCTCCTGTTAACACTTGAGCGATTTGTCAGGATCAGTGCACTTAATACTGGTAAAGCATCACTGCCCATTTTATTCCAGTATAATGGAGAAACAAGGCCGTCTCCTTGCCGTCTAGAGCAAAAGATTCTCGTGGAGGGTAGCTGCAGTTTAACATTATGGGAAACTGGCAACAGTACAGTTTTTGTAACAGAACCAATTACTTCCCCTGGCCTTCACTGCATACCTGAGATGGATTAGACAATAGTGGGGATGGAGGAAAAAGACGGCTAATATCTGTCTCATTTTGTTAGATAGCATAAAGGGACGTTTCAGACATGCAAATTGGATATTTTTAGATGCAAAGTAGTGTTAACTTATGATAAGCTGCAGGAGGAACCAAATCTTTGAAGGACCATCTTTTGCCAGTCACATCTACCTGACCCACTAGAGTGGGGAGGCAGGGATTGTTTTGGGTCCTCAGGAGGTCCATCTAGCAGGTCAAAGGAGAAGGGCCTTCTCTGTGGTGGCTCCCTCCCTGTGAAATATCATCCCCTTGGAGATAAGATTGGCCCTTACTTTGACAGTCTATTGCAAGGCCTTGAAGATCTACTTTTGCCAATGGGGCTGGGGATCCCAGAGTGGGATGGAGCCCATAGATGATTCATTTGACTTTGTTGCCAGAGTGGTGGGGGCTTATTGACTTTTTTATTGTTTTTGTATTGGGCTTTTATCCTTGTTAGCTGCCCGGAGTCACTGACAGTGAGTTGTGCGGCCACATAAATTTTGTCAAATAAATAAATCTTTTGTTTAGCAAATAGAAATCTTCCAACCACTTTTATTTTCCAGTCCTCTTGCTTGATGGGAGAATTCTGAAAACTCAATTTTTTTCAGCCATTTTTTACAACTTCAGATGACCTACGAAGATACTACCTCTATGCATTTAGGTTTTGAGTCTCATGGTCAGCTCAGCTATGATAGCTTTAACAAATCTTGGGTTTTGAAATCTCCCTCTTCTTTCCCTTCCACTTGTTCTGTTTTGAATGTTTGCACTAGGTCTGGGGTAGGCAACCTTGGCTCTTTTATGACTCGTGGACTTCAACTCCCAGAATTCCTGAGCCAGCCATGCTGAGGGGAAAGGGAGAGGTTTCCAAGCTGAGCCGTGCTGGCTCAGGAATTCTGGGAGTTGAAGTCCACGAGTCATAAAAGAGCCAAGGTTGCCTACCCCTGACCTAGGTAAAACATTTTGGATTCTTAGAATGTTCAACCTTTCTCTTGTTTTTCCTCAGAACAAATTGATGCTCTAGCTGATCAGCACATTGTCCATGTGGCCTGCGGTGAGTCTCATAATGTGGCTCTTAGCGACCAAGGCCAGCTTTATTCCTGGGGCGCAGGAAGTGATGGTCAGTTGGGCCTTACAACAACGGAAGATGCTGTAACAATTCCAAGGTAAATATGAGAGATTATGCTTGTGGGACTTTTCCTATTCTTATGGAAGATTGCAGATACATTCAAGTGATTTCAAGGAAATCTGTTTTTCCATAAAAAAGGTGGAAGACAGTGGAAGATTGCAGATATGTTAGCAGAGGGATAGACTCAAGATCACGTGAAATATTAATGCCACTCTATAATATCTTAGTAAGGCCACACTTGGAATACTGCATCCAGTTTGGTCGCCACGATGTAAAAAAGATGTTCAGACTCTAGAAAGAGTGCAGAGAAGAGCAACGATCAGGGGACTGGAGGCTAAAACATATAAGGAATGGTAGCTGGAATTGGGTATGTTTAATTTAATGAAAAGAAGGAGTAGGGGTGACATGATAGCAGTGTTTCAATGTCTAAGACATTGTCATAAAGAAGAGGGAGTCAAGCTATTTTCCAAAGAACCTGAGGGCAGGACAAGAAGCAACGGATGAAAACTAATCAAGGAGAGAAGCAACCTAGAACTAAGGAGAAATTTCCTGACAGTTACGACAATTAATCAGTGGAATGGCATGCCTTCAGAAGTTGTGGGTGATCCATCACTGGAAGTTTTTAAGAAGAGATTGTACAGCCATTTGTCTTAAATAGTATAGGGTTTCCTGCCTGAGCGAGGGATTGGACTAGAGAACCTCCAAGGTCCCTTCCAACTCTGTTATTCTATTACATGCAAGTGATTTCGTGGACATCTGTTGATTCATTTTAATTTCCACTGTGATATTTGGGGCTTTCAGTACATGATCACATTTAATAAAAGGTACTCCTTTTTTTCTTGTTTTCTTTTAAAATCCAAACCGATAATGTTTTAGGACTCTGATAATATTGTCTAAACTAGTCTCACTGTCACAGCCTCTTTAATAGAGAGGATAATAATGAAGGCTAGATAAATTATATTACAAAGTCTACAACTTTGTTAAAGTGTGTAATTTGTTTTGTTTTCTTAGGCTAATAAAAAAGCTGAATCAAGAGATGATCCTACAGGTCTCCTGCGGCAACTGGCACTGTCTAGCTCTAGCAGCTGGTATGACCATTTTAACATTTAATCATTCAACTTTTCTTACTAGGGTTGTAACATTATTAAATTAAAGAAGTTTGTACTCCATGATAATCTCAGTTCTGGGAAAAGTTTCAAAAAGAGGATAATCCTCACTTCTTTTTCAGAAGATACGGTTTCTAAAAATAATAATTCTCTGTAATATCTGAAATGTACTACTTTCAACCATAGGACTTCTCAAACGTACCCCTATTCGGCACGCTACAGATAGTTCTTGACATACAACTGTAATGGAGATATAATGGCTGGGGAATTCTGGGAACTGAAGTCCACAAGTCTTAAAGTTTCAAGGTTGGACACCTTGCACTAGACCAGGGGTAGGCAACCTTGGCTCTTTTATGACTCGTGGACTTCAACTCCCAGAATTCCTGAGCCAGCCATGCTGAGGGGAAAGGGAGAGTTTCCAAGCTGAGCCATGCTGGCTCAGGAATTCTGGGAGTTGAAGTCCACGAGTCATAAAAGAGCCAAGGTGGCCTACCCCTGCACTAGACCAAACTGGCTCTCTATGATTCTCTCTTGATATAAGATGGATAGCTGTATAAATGTTTTAAATAAATAACATGTTAGTTTTTCTCCATGGGATTGCAGTATAAATAGTCCTCGACTTACGATCACAACTGAGCCCAAACTTTTTGTTGTTAAGTGGAACATTTGTTAAGTGAGCTTTGCCCCCATTTCATGACCTTCTTTGCCACAATTTTTAAATGAATCACTGCAGTTGATAAGTTAGTAACATGATTATTTAAATGAATCTGGCTTCCCCATTGACTTTGCTTGTCAAAAGGTTGCAAAAAGTGATCACGTGACCCTGGGACACAGCAACTGTCATAAGTATGAACCAGTTGCCGAGCATCTGAATTTTGATCACATGATCCTGGGGGATGCTACAAAGGTGGTAAGTGTAAAAAAAATCGACATAAATCACTTTTTTTCTGTGCCGTTGTAACTTTGAATGGTCACTAAATGAACAGTTGTAAGTCAAGGACTACCTGTATGCTGGGAGGTGAAAAAGGATTGTTTGTTTTCTGAGCTGTAGGTTTTATTTCTCTCCCCCCCAGATGGACAGTTCTTCGCGTGGGGACAGAACAACTATGGACAGCTTGGGCTGGGTAAAGAATTCCCTTCGCAGGACACTCCTCAGCGTGTCAGATCGCTCGATGGGATCCCTCTGTCTCAGGTGGCTGCAGGTGGAGCACACAGCTTTGCTTTGTCCCTCTCAGGAGCTGTGTTTGGCTGGGGGAAAAACACCTCCGGACAGCTGGGTTTGAGTGACGAGAAAGGTACATAATAATAATAATAATAATAATAATAATAATAATAATAATAATAATAATAATAATAATAATAATAATAAGAACAACAACAACAACAACAACAACAACAATAAAAAGTTGGAAGGGACCTTGGAGGTCATCTAGTCCAACCCCCTGCTCAGACAAGAAACCCTATACCATTTCGGACAAATGGCTGTCCAATCTCTTCTTAAAAACTTCCAGTGTTGGAGCATTCACCGCTTCTGGAGGCAGGTTGTTCCACTGGTTAATTGTTCTAACTGTCAGGAAGTTTTTCCTTAGTTCTAGGTTGCTTGTCTCCTTGCTTAGTTTCCACCCGTTGCTTCTTGTCCTGCCTTCAGGCCCTTTGGAGAATAGTTTGACTGCCTTTTCTTTGGGGCAACCCCTGAGATATTGGAACCCTGCTATCGTGTCACTCCTCATTCTTCTCTTCATGAAACGAGACATACCCAATTCCAGCAACCGTTCCTTATATGCTTTAGCCTCCAGTCCCCTACTTGTGACAAACATCCATAAAAGATGTTTTTTTTATTCAGATTTTGCAGAATCTGGAGTTTCTAACTCCATTCTTCTGTTTTTCTCAGAGATTTCTTTATGCCTCTGCTCTCAGCACAAGCATGTCTGGGAATGGCTACAGAAATGGGAAGCAAGAGAGGGAGATTTTAAGGAGATGAAACGCTTTCTTTCTCTTTTCTGTCTAGTTCAGATACTTAAAGTCCACAAAACCATCTCTGTGTATGTGATCAGCCTGGGGGAATTGACGTGAGCACAACTGTGTAGTTGGGCCTGTATTTTACTTTAGTGGAATGAGTTAGAACATTGCCACTGTGCTTGTCCAAATCCTTTGTGAAAAGCAAACTCAATCAAAATTTTACAGTCCCACATAAGAATTTTACACTCCTGTAGCAGCCTGGGTTTGAATGTGGATCCTCCTTATCTCTTGTACCCAAATGGAGCATGCAAAAAAGACACTGTGATTTATGTAATCAGGTGTCCCAGACTATTTAATGTGTTTCTTCTGTAGCAGAATGGACCATTTGAACTGCTAAATCCTAGACACATCTTTCAGCTGCTTTTTATTGTTTATTTTTTGAGAAGAGTATCTATAGCAATAATAGTTTATTTTACTCGGTTATTTCCGAAGCAGCCTGCTTTGTTTTTGTAAGTAATTTTATACTCTTTAATGCAGATCGGGAATCTCCTTGCCATGTGAAACTTTTAAGGACTCAAAAAGTTGTCTACATCAGCTGTGGAAATGAACATACTGCTGTCTTGACAAAGGTAGGAGAACATTTTTAAAATATTGGCTTCGTGTCTAAGGCAGGATTATAGTTGATTATAAATTGATTAGGTGGGTGTGGCCCATTGGGTGGGCGTGGCTGTGGTGGTAACGGCAGACTGGGTGGGACTGAAAAGTTCAATCAATCAATTTCAACTTTGCGAGATCTTTTTTTTCCCCGCAAGAAGTTGAAATTGATTGATTGATTGATTGAACCTTTTTTTTTTTTTTGCACACGGCGGCAGAGGCCTAAAGCGAAAAGGTTTTATAAAACCCAGCTGAAGGCATAGGACTGGGGCAATGGCACGCGTGCTCACAGAGAGGGCTCTGCGTGCCACCTGTGGCACGCGTGCCATAGGTTCGCCACCACGGGCATAGATTAATTCCAAGGTTAACATCAGACCAACAATCAAGTAAACAATACCCCAGGCAAGAAACTGCCAAAGAAGCCAATAGCAAACAGCCCAATCAAAGAATCTCTTCAGATCCCCCCACACCAACACTGATAGGCAAGCCACCAGAATATAAACTGACAGCAAACAGCACTCCTTACCAGCACTAATGATGTTACCTAATTTGGATAATTAAATGTTTGCAAGAAAACAGAGCAATCTCCGAGAGCACCAAGCACCCCTCATGTCAACTCTGAGCTACAAATATTTTCCTTTATAGCTTGTTCAGTGGTGGCGAACCTATGGCACGCATGCCAGAGGCATCACTCAGAGCCCTCTCTGTGGGCACGCGTGCCATTGCCCCAGCAGAGTTCACCAGAGTAGCGAGCATGTGGCGTTTGGAAGCGACAGGGCAGGAAGTGAGCGAGCAAGCGGTGATCCCCCGGGGATGCCCCAGAGATGGCGAGGGACTGGCCATGCTCACCCAGTCTGCCGTGACCACTGCAGCCACGCCCACCCAGTGGGCCACGCCCACCCACCCATCCCCCTGAGGGCACCACAATGCTGATGCAACCTTGGCACTTTGCGATAAATAAGTGGGGTTTGGGTTGCAGTTTGGGCACTCGGTCTCTAAAAGGTTCGCCATCACTGGCTTAGTTCTTTGTTTAAGGCCTAAAAAATATACAGTGCTTCCTTTTGCATAATTTAAAATTATTAAGTTAAAATCATTGAATTCAAAAGTTTGTATACGATGTTGTTGGGATGTCTATCAGAACTGTTGGGTTAAGTCTTTTGAAAAAGGAAATTATTTGGTGTCAGTGGATGCTTTACTCTTAAGTGAAAATGTTCTTGTGATCTCTGTTGCAGAGTGGAGGAGTGTTTACCTTTGGTGCAGGGTCATGTGGGCAACTTGGTCATGATTCATTGAATGATGAAGTCAACCCTAGAAGAGTTTTGGAGCTGATGGGCAGCGAGGTGTCCCAGGTCGCTTGTGGTAGGTGAGTGGTCTTTTGGGCAAATCTTTCGCAAGGCCAAAGATTCTCAGCCTTGGTTAAACAAATGGAAAATAAAATTCAGAGGAAAGTGATCTCAAGAGAATTAATCAGCGATGTTGGATGCTCCTTATTATATGCTTAGTGTCCAAAACTGTTCACTTGGTTGATTCCTATTACCTTTTATCCCCGATGTATTTGGAATGGGAAAGAGGGACACATCTAAATCTGGAGAAATTGCAGATTTAGATATTTGATTTAATCTGCTAATGGACAGAGATTATAAACCTCGTCTTCGCAGCCCGAAAAGTCAGACCCATTTGTAATGGCATTTTTTGCAATACTAAATATTTGTTAATTTTAAATTAATAATAAATAATAATTTTAAGTACTGTATGTTGGAGAAATACATTGTTTTCATACCATTGAAATAGTTTAAAAGAAAACGGACAAATTGGAATGATGTTGCTCTGTAATATGGCATCTGCTTCGACCATCATCTTCGACCACCATTTTACTTTAAAATTTTGTCAGCTTTACTTTTTTTTCTATTTAACCAACATGTTGAATCAAAGTTGAAACACTGATACAATAATGAACAAGCAGAGGCCTAGCCTCTTACTTCTGTTCAGGCCACACTGTGAAGCAGGCAACACAATTTAGAGCACGGGTGTCAAACTACCAGCCCGTGGACCGGATGCATCATAGCGAAACTGCGCCTACCCCATTGCCGGCAATGGCAAAAAAGTTGCGATGCGTCACAACACGTCACGTGACGTTGCAAGTTTGACACCCCTGATTTAGAGGAAGCTATAGTGGAATCCTGGATGGAATGAAGTTGGTTATGGCTTATAATGGCTTTCCAGAATCTGGAACATTGCGCTGAGCTGGGCAGTAGCCATGTTGCTTGGGATCATACAAATGAATTGTCCACAGCTAGCAGACGCCAAGATGGAGAAGGCGAAGTTGTTGGGTCAGAGGGTGATCTGTAAGGAATGCAGAAATTTTTTCACTCTTAAAAGATTGGGAAAGATATGTCCTTAGGCAAATGATTTTAAGAATTCCCGCAGGATGTTCTTCTCTGTGGTTCCTACAGAGCCTTAATAATAATAATAATAAAGTTGAAAGAGACCTTGGAGGTCATCTAGTCCAACCCCCTGCTCAGGCAGGAAACCCTATACCATTTTGGACAAATGGCTGTCCAGTCTCTTCTTAAAAACTTTCAGTGTTGGAGCATTCACCGCTTCTGGAGGCAGGTTGTTCCACTGGGTAATTGTTCTAACTGTCAGGAAGTTTCTCCTTAGTTCTAGGTTGCTTCTCTCCTTGATTAGTTTCCATCCGTTGCTTCTTGTCCTGCCTTCAGGTGCTTTGGAGAATAGCTTGACTCCCTCTTCTTTGTGGCAGCCCCTGAGATATTGGAATACTGCTATCATGTCCCCCCTTCGTCCTTCTCTTCATTAAACTAGACATACCCAATTCCAGCAGCCTTTCCTTATATGCTTTGGCCTTTGTAGTCTCTTCTTTAGCAATGCCTCTTGAAAATTTGGGAAAGGGATGATGCGTTTTGCATTGCCCAACTTGGCCTACCTTTTTTCTTGAAGAATGTTATTGCGAGAGGTATTTACCAAGTTATGCTTTATTTGCTACTTTCAAGGTCCCCATTGTATTGCTCTGTAGGACTTAATCACCTTAGAACAGTCATCAATATTCTATCAGTTCTGAAGCTGGTCGTGATGGTAGTAGAAGGAACCACTGCAACAAGGATGGGGGTGGGGATCTGTTTTTTTCTATCTTACAAATGTAACTAGCAATAGCATTCAGACTTATGTGTCTCCCCATAGTGCTTTACAGCACTCTCTGGGTGGTTTACAGTGTCAGTATATTGCCCCCAACAATCTGGGACCTCATCTTAACTGACCTTGGAAGGATGGAAGACTGAGGATCAAACTCTAGGATGTGAGCAGAGTTTGCCTACGATACTGCAGTTAACCACTGCACTACCAAATAGACAAATGGCTAGGGAGAGAAAAAAAGGGTTCTCTTTCATGTTCAATTTTGCACTGAATATAGTTGGTTATCGAAGAAGACTACTTTACAAACAGTTTGATTATTTTGATGTTTTCAGACAGCACACTCTAGCCTTTGTGCCTTCTTCAGGAATGATCTATGCATTTGGCTGTGGAACTAAAGGCCAGCTGGGAAATGGACATGTCTGCAGTCTTAAATGTCCTTCTCCAGTCAAAGGCCACTGGGCAGCTTATGATGAGCAGATCTCTGGTAGAGCAGGTAAGTGACTAGAATTGTATTTGTTTATTTAGCGTACGGTGTTGTTACATTAGCCAGAAGCCTACAATGCTAATGAAGAGTAGTGGTTTGGCTGCCTGTTTACCAGCTCTGTCAGGTGCACATTTATGTGCTTCCCATGGTGCACCACAAGAGGATGAGCTAACTTCGCACCGGAAAGAAAGATGAGCGGCTTTCCTTACAGCCTCATCCAAGGCCCCCCTCTCGCCTCCCGGAGCCTCCTCGCAAACAGGTATCACAGCCAGAAAGATTCAGAGTTGGCAAGATTCTAACTGCCATATGAAGCGCTGCCTTGTCTCCTCACCAAAGTGGTACCTATTGATCTGCTCACATATAACATATTTTCAATCTGCTAGGTCAGTGGTGGCGAACCTATGGCACGGGTGCCAGAGGCAGCACTCAGAGCCCTCTCTGTGGGCACGTGCGCCGTCACCCCAGTCCTAGGCCTTCAGCTGGGTTTTATAAAACCTTCGCTTTAGGTCTCCGCCGCTGTGTACAAAAAAAAAAAAGATTCAATCAATCAGTCAATTTCAACTTCTCACGGAAAAAAAAGGTCTTGCAAAGTTGGAATTGATTGATCGAACTTTTTAGTCCCACCCAGTCTGCCGTTACCACCGCAGCCACGCCCACCCAATGGGCCACACCCAGCCAATGGGCCACACCCAGCCAATAGGCCACATCCACCCGGCACCCGACAATGCATAAGTGGGTTTTGGGTTGCAGTTTGGGCACTCGGTCTCTAAAAGGTTCGCCATCACTGTGCTAGGTGGGCAGAAGCTGAGGTGAGTGATGGGAGCTCACCCCACCACGCAGTGCCAGGGCTTGAACCACTGGAGCAGAGACCATCTCCAATGTCATTAAGCCGCTGAGCCACAACCCCTCTGGTGACTAGCAGAGAGCAGGATATATAGCATACTTAGCTTTTGGATCGCAAGCCCAACCCTTCAGGCTATATTAATTCTGGTTTCCAAAAGAAAGACAAATGGGATGTTTGTGATTGCTGATGTCTGATGGTTTTAACTAATTCTTGTCAATCTTCTTCAACAGAGGCCTGCACGTGTTATATTGTTAAACATATATTCTCTGGAGAAGACCAATCATTTGTAATTTGCTCAGAAAAAGAGGTAACATAAAGCTTTGTGGATTTCCACTCCATCTTTTATAGCTATGGGAAGGGAAATTCTGAATTGTGCCTAAAGACCATGGTGCCCCTTCCAGTGAGGGCTGAAGCTGATGCAACCCCTGTCCTGCTTTTTCTATGAAGAGCCCCCCCTCCCCTGAAATTATGCTGCTCTAGTTTTGGATAAAGCAAACATACTAATTAGATCTACCTCTAATAGGTTTAAATAATTCCCAATCTTGAAAGAAGAGGCAGCAAAGTGTATCCCAGCACCAGGATCACAGTATCACTTGCACCAATACTAAATTGCTCTCTCTCTCTCTGCAACTTTCAGCTGCAAAACCAAGATCCATAAGAGCAGAGAATTATCTGGCTTGAATCTTTAATCCAGGGGTGTCAAACTGCCAGCCTGCGGGCCGGACGCGTCATCCGGAAGCCGCGCCCACCCCATTGCTGGCAATGGCAAAACGGTCCTGATACGTTGCGCGACGTCACGTGACGTCACGAGTTTGACATGTCTGCTTTAGTCTTAAATGCAATTAAGGGAATAAGGCAGTATTTCTCAACCTTGGCAACTTTTAAGATGTGTGGGCTTCAATGCTGCTGACTGGGGAATTCTGGGAGTTGAAGTCCCAGAAGTTGCCAAAATTGAGAAACCTTGGAGTAAGGAATATAGACAGATGCATGAAGTGAAATGGGAAGAATCCACGAAAAAGTAAGTGTGGGTGAATGGTATATACAGCTAGTCCTCGACTTAACGACCACAATTGAGCCCAAAATTTCTGTTGCTAAGTGAAACGTGAAGTGAATTTTGCCCCATTTTACCAGCTTTCTTGCCGCAGTTGTTAAATGAATCACTGCAGTTGTTAAGTTAGTGACATGGTTGTTAAGAGAATCTGGCTTCCCCCATTGACTTTGCTCATCAGAAGGTTGCAAAAGGGGATCACATGACTCCGGGACACTGCAACCGTCGTAAATATGAATCAATTGCCAAGCATCTGAATTTCGATCACGTGACCATGGGGATGCTGCAATGGTTGTAAGTGTGAAAAACATCATAAGTCACCTTTTTCAGTGCTTTGAATGGTCACGACACAAAGTAAGTCGAGGACTACCTGTAATCTATGTGTACATTGTCCAGGATTATGAACTGCACATTTGCTTGGAGGAGGGGAAATGTGCCCACAGAGAGGAATCCAGGCCAAATCTTGCCTCCAACCCCGGGGAGTGACTCTCACTGTAACAAAAGCACCAGATGTCTCTGGTGCTCCTCCCGTTCAGAGTGAAACCCTCTTTGAAATCTGCGCCTTCTTACAGAATTCTCTACCAGCTGATGATTTCCGGACTGTAAACCAAAGTGACCATACCTGTTTGATTAATGACAACACAATAGACATGTGGAGGCAAAAGCTTTGTGAAAGAAATAACTCTAATTCAGCGAAGTAGGTTCACTTCCGTTCAATTTGTAAAGAATTATTGGGATGGTGGGCAAGGACATAGTCTATGGCTTTGTTGGTGATACCTTCTTTGTTGACTTGTTGAATCAATCTAAACTACTTTCCAAATGATAATCAGTTCCACAAATTGTGGATTGGTGGTTTAGCAGCTCTTTTGACCTCATGGTATCCCATGTTCAGCCTGGTACTTTTAACCACTATACCAAACCGGGTCTCTTAATGATATAATACTTAACTCATACGTAAGGGTATAATTTAGAGCAGGGGTAGGCAACCTTGGCTCTTTTATGACTCGTGGACTTCAACTCCCAGAATTCCTGAGCCAGCTGTGATCAGACTACCCCTGATTTAGAGGAATGGTGTCAAGAGAATCTTCAACATGTTTTAATGGTGTGGCATAAAGATTTTTTTCTGAGCCATCAGATTTTTAGCCCAAATATTTTTAATCATTTATCAAATTAACTAAAGAACCCATTTGGTATTTCTAGATTAGTTGTGTGTGGTATGTTTTAAGTCAGTGTGTTAAGAGTAAAGGCAATTAAAAAGATTAGAGGAGAAAAGGTGAATAACAATTAGGTTCAGTTACTGCATTAATCCATAATCTGATTTGGTTACTTTTGGGTATCATGTCATATGAACTCAAGTTTGTTAGAATTTGTGAATAGTGTTTTATAGCTTATTATGTAAACACAGCCGATTTCAGCTATGTCAGGAAACCATGGACAAGCAAATTAAGGCAGTGTATGAAAAATTACATGTGATTCCTAAACAATATAAAGCTTTAACCAGTTTCCTTGTCTTTTGCTTACTTGCATTTTGCCCGTGCTAAGCAGCGAGGTGGTGCAGGTCTTATCTTCAGCAGCTTGCTGGAACGGAAGCTTCCTTGAAAAGAAGTAAGTAGCTTAAAATGGAATAAAGAAATATTTGGCTAACTTTCCAGTTTACTTTTTGAAATGTTAAGTGACATTTCTGTTGCTAAGTGAGACAATTGTTAAGTGGACTTTGCCCCATTCTTGCTATAGTTATTAAGCGAATCACTGAAGTTGTTAAGTTAGTAACACGGCTGTTAAGTGAAATCTGGCTTCCCCTTTGATTAAAATTATCCAAGTTACTCTCCTGGTTTATTGTTTGCATGCCCTCTTTAATTATTAAGCCATCAGCCAGTTTCTTTTTAAACTCTAATATAACATCTTTTTACGTGTCATTCTTGTAGTCTGTCACTTGTAAATCCATTTTCAACACAATCTTAATTAGGTAGAATGCGATCCTCTGTCATAATATATTTTAGACACAATCTTTCCATAGAGGCAGATGTCTCTGTTGACAGTATTTAAAAATAACCTCTGAGCCCATTGTTCAAAAATATTCTTCATTATATTCAATGTTAGACTACTCTGGTTCCATAGCTTTCTTATACAAGGAAGAGGAAGGATTTAAAAAAAAAAGGGGGGGGGGGAAGCAATGCATCTCATGGAGATGGGGCAGTAAGATTTTGGCTGAACTGCCATGTTGCCAGAAGTTTCTGTGACCAGACTGGTTGACATGGACTTCCAGGGACTGCTTATCTCTATTGTCTGTGTTGTTATGGCAATAGTACTTAAGTTTCAGAAGCTATGTTTAGCTCTCTATATCTGTATGCTTTAGCAGGAATTGGTAAAAATATGTGATTAAGTGGAGCCTGTCAAGAGAACATCAGCTGTAGTTGCAGCTGCTAATAACTGACTCAGTAGTTTACTTGCAAGCTCACCAATAAGAAGCATGAGGTTGGTATTTGGTACTAAAACTCATTAAAATTCTCTTTCATTGCAAAATATTGTAGACCAGGGGTGTCAAAACTGCCGGCCCGTGGGCCGGATGCGTCATGCCGAAACCGCACCCATCCCAGCTCCGGCAATGGGAAAAAAGTCGTGATACGTCGCGACATGTCACGTGATGTTGCGAATTTGACACCCCTGTTGTAGACACTAAGTTGTGGAGACATCTAATACAATCCATCAGATATATATGATTCAGTTATATTATTTGTAATATTGCAGATTCTTTTGCTGGTCTCCTCATATCTAATAAGAGAGTGTCATTCGGTATTAAGATTTGTTCCATTCCATCATAAAGAGACTTATCAGAATTGCTTTAGTGGATCAATTTTTTGATCCATTTATTCCACTTGTGGGCACAATTTGCTCTAGGCTAAGGATTACATTTTGGTATGATAGTGTTTCTGCCTTCAAAATTGAGCAAATCTGAAGGGGAAAAAAACACCTAAATTTGAGAAAATATAAAGTTATATCTCCTTATTAAGGAAAGGTGAACTACTTTAAATTCAAGCTGCTTTGAATCCATTGATTGTTCCATATATGGAAAATATGCTCTGAATTCAAAACATTTTCAGTTGACCTTTATACATTTGAAAGCCATTGTAACTGACTGGATTCTTACTGGAATTTAGGAAAATAGAATAATCCTGAGAAAAATAAAAACTCCTTGATCTTTGGTTCCTGATCAGAGACTTTTTGCTACTTTGGATAGGATTCCACTCCTGTAAATGATATCTGTATGAGAACTTTTGGTCAGACATATTTATAGGTTGTAAGCTAAAATACTGGCTTGCTGCTTTTACATTCAGTACATTGCATGCCTAAAATCTCCGCTTTAAAGAAAACGTGATATAAATTTGCTTAAATTCTTTTCTAGAATAGATGAACATTTTAAAACGAGTCCCAAAATTCCAGGGATTGACTTGAATTGCACCAGAGTGATGTTTAATAAGCTAATGACATCTCAGCATTCTACACTGCGTGACCAGGTACTGAAACTTCCTGTAGAAGTGTTAAGGCAAATGTTTGCTTCCTTCTGAGATTTTTTAAGAAGAAATCTCAAAAGTTTAAACTATTTTCCTCAACTTGCTTCCTGGTAGATTGTGAGAATGTCTAGAGCAGGGGTAGGCAACCTTGGCTCTTTTATGACTCGTGGACTTCAACTCCCAGAATTCCTGAGCCAGCCATGCTGAGGGAAAAGGGAGAGGTTTCCAAGCTGAGCCACTCTGGCTCAGGAATTCTGGGAGTTGAAGTCCACAAGTCATAAAAGAGCCAAGAGCCTACCCTTGGTCATCTAGGGGACATTAGGTTGAGAAAGCTTGAACAGAAACTTCAATTTGCATTAGTGCAAATTAAGCTGTTAGGATTAATTCTGGCACAATCATATCAATTGTTTCCCCTTGATAAGTGAAAACAGAATTATGCATTTTACCTCTAACACATGTCTGGATACTCATCCCATTGTTTTTTTTTCCTGACAGTATTGAAATTTGAAAAAAAAAAAGAGTTTAGAAAACAAGTCCAAATTAGTATCCATCCATCCATGAAGCAAATCCAGACTTGAGCTTTTGAGAACTTGCCACACAGATACCTACAGAATCATTTTATCAATATGATGAAAGCAGTGATGCACCAAAAATAACAGGATAACATGGTTGGAAGGGACCTTGGAGGTCATCTAGTCCAACCCCCTGCTCAGGCAGGAAAACCTATCCCATTTCAGACAAATGGTTGTTCGATCTCTTCTGAAAAGCCTCCAGTGTTGGAGTACCCACAACGTCTGGAGGCAAGTCGTTCCACTGATTAATTGCTATGTCACCATTGTGACATAAGCTCCAATTCTTTTTTGTAAGTGGGGCTTATATTACGACAGCACGTCATCTCCACTAGGTAAACCAGACCAGGAAATAAATTTCACAAGAAGGCTAAAACTTTTATAAAGATTGGCTATAATAACAGAATTTTGCAATTCTGATGGTATTGTACCTCCTTCCCCTCTTTATAGTTCAGTGAATTAGGGAGGTGTTTGCCCAAGACACTTCTGAATGTCATGACTGTTTTGGACTTTAAAAATGTCTCAGCTTTTGTTGCTTAAAGGTACTTTCCTACATATCTCTGTCAAGGCCATCTCCTTTACCTTATACCAGTGGTGGCAAACCTATGGAACGGGTGCCAGAGGCGACACTCAGAGCCCTCTCTATGGGCACGCACGCCGTCGCCCCAGTCCTAGGCCTTCAGCTGGGTTTTATAAAACCTTTTCACTTTAGGTCTCCACTGCTGTGGGGAAAAAAAAAAAGGTTCAATCAGTCAGTCAATTTCAACTTCTTGCGGGGAAAAAAAATCTTGCAAAGTTGGAATTGATTGATTGAACATTTTAGTCCCACCCAGTCTGCCATTACCACCGCAGCCACGTCCCCAATGGGCCACGCCCAGCCAATGGGCCACACCCACCTGGCACCCGACAATGCATAAGTGGGTTTGGGGTTGCAGTTTGGGCACTCGGTCTCTAAAAGGTTCGCCATCACTGCCTTATACATAACATAACACTATTCTTTAATTTATTTATTTATTACCTATCAAATTTCTATGCTCTCCATCTCCGCTAAGTGACTCTGGGTAGACATTTGTCTCCCTTTGCCCTTTCCCATGAGGGAATTTCCATCTCCATTTACTTAATTTCTTTGTTCATAACAGTCCTTCAAACTGAGGCTTGTAGTTATAAATGTGTGCACTAGCCTTCCCAACGTATCTGATGTATTCCACATATGTTAGATTTCATCTTTTAGAATCTGTCCTAGCATTATCATGAACTGGGAAAATGAGCTTGTTGACTTTTTCTAAAATTGTCCTAGGAATTATTTACGGGGAAATAATTGAGTTGACAATGGAAGGCAGTTGCTGGGAAACTCTCCAAAAATCATTCGGATATTTGGCTAATATTATGGATTTGATCGATCATGAAAGGTTTATCACTGTTCTTCCAACTCAAAGCTTCTTTGCTATAGATTGTGTCAACTTCTGATGTTGATTGCACAAGAAAAAGAGTGATAGAACATTGGAAAGGGAGTGTGCATATGTGCATATATACACATAAATTCCCTCACTTGCCAAAACTGTAGCAATGACTTATTGAGAAAACAAACTTTTGTCTTTCTTTCTCTGATGTTTCCCTGCAGGAAATATTTTGTTTTACCAAACCATTTTGTACAAGACCCACGTCATGCAGCTTCTTAGTCTTTTTTTTTTAATTTGGTGCTATCAGTGCAATTCCAGTGGGTAAAGTAGTTGTGTGGATTGTGTCACAGCTCATTCATTACCCCGTTGACACCATCCTGCCAGCAGAAGCAGCACACACCATAGCCCTACTCCTAGCTTCCCTGTGTTTACAGTATGGGGAAGATATGCTGGGACCAAATAAACTTACTGTATATAACCATACATAGCTACTGTGCTCCAAATCATTGTGAATTTTATACTGTATGGTTGTGCAAAGTGTTAACATTGACTTCAACTGAATGTGGTTATAGTTTTGTACCAAAGTTTCTCTTTGGGGACTAAAAGGGGCAGAACCCCCCTCTCCCTCCTCTTTATGGATAGGATTGTAGAACAATTGAGATGTCTCACATCTTCATAGTATTCAAAGGACCAAGTAAATAACTTACCTGTTTCAGTTTCTTGGGTTGAATTCCTGCTATCTGAATTAAGCTGTATTAAGTCCTAGAAACTACAAGCATGATAGAAGAGCTAGTAGTAAGAGCTATAATCCATGCCTAATTTTCTTTCTTCTTTTTCCAGATCTTGAAGAGCTTTGAAAGCTTTTTGATCCCCCAGCTGCCCAGCTCCCCGCCAGATGTTGAAGCCATGAGAATCTATCTGATTCTTCCGGAATTCCCTCTCTTTCAAGACTCAAAATATTATGTGAACTTAACGCTTCCTTTGGCAACGGCCATACTGCGTCTGGACAAAAACCCCAGTAAAGTTTTAGGTAGAAGATGTACACCTCTTTTCTGGGAAGGGACTGTCTTACACTGATTTGGGGACAAAATAAATCACAAATATGTTTTTGATCAACTTTGTGAAAATGCCAGGAAATACTGCCACTTATTCTTCAGGGCAGTTAAGTGTTCTCTTAAATTCCTTGATTAACTTGGGTTGAGAGTGAGAGCTAGGTTGTATGCAACGTCTACAGCACTTTCTTGGGGAGAGGACTTCCCTGTAGAGACCACGTAGTAATATTGTGGCCTTTCTTGGTTGTGGACATTGTCAATAGTGCTTTTAGGACATCACCTTCCATTTCACCCATCCTGACCATCACCTCAAACTTACTTGCATGTGGAGTAACCAATACATCTTTCCGGGGTGGGGGTGGGGGGGACAAAAAGGGCTGTTTTAAGAGGTCAGAAATAAGTAGATGAGATGAAATGAGAGATCCAGTGGTGGACAATTCACAGGACTCATTTTCTTCAGCTGTAAGTTGCTTTTTAGATGGCACTTCCAAATTGCTCCATTTCCTTGCATTTTTATTATCATTGAGAACCTTAACTGATACCTCACAATAATAATGCATGCAAATAGTCTCATCCAGTGTCCTTCAGATCTCTTCTAAATTACCCATTCCCTCATCTTTGTTTCATAATGCAAATATAAAAGAGAAGTTTGGTTGATGAAAGTTGAATCAAGAAGCTAAACAGGAGGCACCAAATGAACGATTTCCAAAATAGTGAAGGAAATAATGCCAAATTTCACTGTCCCTTTTAAGAAATTTTAATGTCCCCTTTGCAATATGGTGCATTGCTGTTGCCTGATTAATACCTGGGCGAAGGATGCTTTTCAATGATATAGGACTATTTTTTAGATGTTAATATGTAGGATATGACCAGGCTGAGCCTGAGGAAGGAATCAAACATGTCATCAGTCACGAGTCCTTTCGTGCCCACAAGAGATCTAAATCCAGCTCAGCTTGAATTCCATTTTATTCTTAACCTTGCTAATTTCCCATGACCGTTAGTTGGTCAGATTCTTGTAGAGAGCTTAAGCTTACAATAAAGTCAGATTCTTGTAGAGAGTTTAAGCTTACAATAAATATTTATACACATTTGCAATCCATTTTTTTTCTTGGATTTTTGTGATCCATTTTAGGATTCCACATACCAATACAGAGTCCATAGACAATATGGACTTTTTTTTTCTATTCAGGCATTTCAACAACATGATAATGTTAAAACTTATGGAAAGCATTCAAATTTAAGAGCGAAGTCTTTGGTTCATGTAGCAATTAAACCCGTTTGATTCAGGAGGATTCACTTCTCTAAGATTGAGTTACATCTAATATTTTTGATTTTTTCCCCAAAAGTACATCTCTTATCACATTGAAGATACTTGAGATCCTAGACCAGTGTTTCTCAACCCTGGCAGCTTGAAGATATGTGGACTTCAATTCCCAGAATTCCCCAGCCAGCTAACTCCCAGAATTCTGGGAGATGAAATCCACACATGAAGTTATCAAGGCTGTGAAACACTTTCATAGATCCTGCAGATAAAAAATGAGGACAGCAGCCATCATGTTGGTTTTTCATTCAATTTCCATGATTATAATACTGAAATCAATAACCCATTTTGCTTTATGTAATCTTATTTAGAAAACTGGTGGTCTCAGGTATGTCCAGAGTATTTCTTGAGGTTAGTGGATGTCTATAAAGATGCCGTGGTTTATCTCTTGAATGGAAAAAAAACACTGCAAATCCCGGTCTTGTATAGCAGTTACATCACAGCTGCATTAAAACTTCTGGAGAAATTACATAAAGTAAGAAAATAATTCTCTGAGTCTATACCTTGGTCTTCAGTGATGGTGATGCCCCTGGTTGTTTTTCCACAAAACATTTGTACATTGCAGGTTTGCATTGTATATATAGAATACCTTAAGTCCTGAATTGTATGATTTTCCATACTTGCAAAATATATAATGCAGGGTATAAATTTGAAGACCTTGCATATTTGACTATGTAGATTAATATTCATCTACATATATGGTTCAATAACTTGTGTTTGCCAAAGGGCATAAGATTTGTGGTGGACAGTATTGCCATAATTTTATTGTCTACAGCTTTTTAATTCCATTATTAGTAAATGCTACTTTTAAATTAAACTGAGTGAAAAATTGATTGATTGATTGATTGGTTGGTTGGTTGGTTGGTTAGTTGATTAAGTGCCATCAAATCAGTTTTGCTCTCAACGAATACATGGATAGATTTTCTTTAGAATAATCTGTCTGTAAATTGATTTTAGGACTCTTAGTGGCATTTTGATTGCTGTCAGTATATACCTACTTTGCCTTTCCTGAACCTATTTGAGAAATGAAAGAAGGAATGTCAGTGTTTATACATTTCCAAATTGTGCAAGATACTTTGGCAAAAAAAAGAAAGAAAGAAAAAAATATTTATTGAGGACAGATAATGAATAAATACTCTATTTTATTAGGAAAAATTATGTGAAAAATTGTTGAAAACAGGAATGCATTTTTGTGTTGACTTTGAAAAAATATTGTGCAAATTGATATGCAAACTGTAGACAGTCTTCCAGTTACGACCATTTGTTTAGCCACCATCCAAAGATAAGTGAAAAAAGTAACTTATGACCACTTACAATAGGAGTCTTCAAACTTGGCACTTTTATGACTTGTGGACTTCAACTGGCATGCTGGCTGAGGAATTCTGGAAGTTGAAGTCCACAGTCATAAAAGGTCCAAGTTTGAAGACCCCTGACTTACAACAATGGCAGCATCCTCATGGTCACATGATCAAAATCCGGGTGCTTGGCAACTGACTACAATAATTCACTTAATAACTGGGGGGGGGGAAGGTTGTACAATCAGGCATGCTTGATTCGACACCGCCCTTCTTAGCAATGGATGTTCTGGTCCCAATTGAGATCATAAGTCAAGGGCTTCCTGTAGAGGACACTAAATGGGAAACCAAATCTGGCAGAGTCTTCCTTTTTTTCAGTTAGCCTTCTTTTGGGAATTTGTAATGATTCTATGAAGAAATTGTTTATTGCGTTATTCTGATGTATTTGTTTTTTCTATATCAGGTAAATCAGAAAGCTAACCACATAGAATATGACAAATTTTATATCCCAGAGATTTCTAATCTGATAGATATTCAAGAAGACTACCTAATGTGGTTTTTGCATCAAGCAAAAGTGGTAAGAAGTTTCGTTTAATTGCCAAGCTAAATAATGCTCCTGGAACTAGTTAAATTAGAATGTTCTGTGCACCCTGAATCAAAATTAAACACTTTCCAACTGGGAATTCTGAAAAGTTTTTATGCAAGTTACTTGTATACCTATCATTTTGTTTCAAGATTTGACTACCTAGACCAGTGATGGCGAACCTTTTAGAGACCGAGTGCCCAAACTGCAACCCAAAACCCACTTATGCATCGTCGGGTGCCGGGTGGGTGTGGCCCATTGGGTGGGCGTGGCCCATTGGGTGGGCGTGGCTGCAGTGGTAATGGCAGACTGGATGGGACTAAAAAGTTCAATCAATCCATTCCAACTTTGCAAGATCTTTTTTTTCCCGCGAGAAGTTGAAATTGACTGATTGATTGAACCTCTTTTTTTTGCCTAAAGCGAAAAGGTTTTTAAAAACCCAGCTGAAGGCCTAGGACAGGGGCGACGGCGCGCGTGCCCACAGAAAGGGCTCTGAGTGCCGCCTCTGGCACCCGTGCCATAGGTTCGCCACCACTGACCTAGACTACGTCAAATAGTTAAGGAGAATGTGCAATAGATTGAAGAGGCAAAGCAGTAGTTAATAAATTAAAGGAACAGAACAGAATAACAGAGTTGGAAGGGACCTTGGAGGTCTTCTAGTCCAACCCCCTGCTCAGGCAGGAAATCCTATACTATTTCAGAAAAATGGTTGTCCAATCTCTTCTTAAAAACCTCCAGTGATGAAGCATCCACAACTTCTGAAGGCAAGTCTTTCTACTGATTAATTGTTCCCATTGTCAGGAAATTTCTCCTTAGTTCTAGGTTGCTTCTTTCCTTGATTAGTTTACACCCATTGCTTCTTGTCCTGCCTTCAGGTGCTTTGGAGAATAGTTGACTCCCTCTTTTTTGTGGTAGTCCCTCAAATATTGGAACACTGCTGTCATGTCACCCCTAATCGTTCTTTTCATTAAACTAGACATACCCAATTCCAGCAACCGTTCTTTATATGCTTTAGTCTCCAGTCTCCTAAAGGAGATGTAGGGTACTGGCATTTTTTTTAACCTATTCTTCTGAAAGAGTGAGGATATCTAAACCAGGGCGACCAACTTTGCAACTTTAAAATCTATAGACTTCAGCTCCTAGAATTCTCCATCCAGCCATGCTGGCTGGGGAATTCTGGGAGTTGAAGTCCACAAATTATGTGGACTTCAGCCTGACCAACCCAACAGAGTTGGTCTAAGAGGAAGAATAACATGTATGTATCCCATTGATATATGTATGTATACCATTCTTTAGAGCAGGGATCTCCAAACTTGGCCCTTTTATGACTTGTGGACTTCAACTCCCAGAATTCCTCAGCCAGGCACGCTGGCTGAGGAATTCTGGGAGTTGAAGTCCACAAGTCATAAGAGGGCCAAGTTTGAAGATCCCTGCTTTAGAGGAAGAGTAGAATAGAAAGTTAATCGATGATGCACTTGTTGGAAGCTCATGCTGTTTATATTTCTTTTTCTTCTCTCCCTTTTCCCTTACGCAGAAAGCAAGACCATCTATCATGCAGGTAAATATTCCAGTTCCTCTTGCCCAAGCAGTTCTCACTGGAATCTGAACCTGCCACCATTGAATTGAACTTTTCCTTCTTTCCAGGATTCTGTGACTCTCTGCTCTTATCCTTTTATCTTTGATGCACAAGCCAAGACAAAGATGTTGCAGACAGATGCTAAACTGCAGATGCAGGTATGCTGCCTTCTTTCAGTCTGTCTTATCTTTTCCTTCAGGAAACATTTGCTCCTCCAGACGGGATGATTGGCCACCTGCATCAGCCTTAACCAACATCACAAATGTATTTGGGGGCAATCGGCTGGAAACGTTAGTTTCTTCATTCAATCCAGGCTAAACTAGATGGATTGATTTGCCTTTGAAATAGATGGATCTTCATTTACATCAGTTGTGCACAATCTGAGTCACCTACAGTCCTTCCTATCTTGGACATGACTCCCAAAGTTTTGTCTTTTTTAGTGTGACAAAAAGGGAAAATTATGAAAATATAGCACTGCCTTTGTCATTGACAAAAATCACCATTGGTCAATTACAAAAGGCAACTTTACTCAGAACAGCTTACATCCTGTGATTATACCTTTAACACCATCAAAGATCCATATCTGCCTATCCCAAGTCCTTGGGAAGGTCTTGATAGGTGGACAAAAATGCCAAATCCAGTTTGAACATCTAGCTGTGCGACGAATTATAATAATTATAATACATGTCAATTAAATGAAATCAATTTTTGTGTGTGGCTACACTCACTATTTCCACTATTTCCTGGAGTGCAGTATCTTAGCAGGCCAAATAGGAGCTCATCTCAGATAAAAAGTTGCACATCCTGAGCTCATCTTTAGTGGAAATGTGATAAAATTTCAGATTTTGGAAGTAGATAATTAAACAAAACAAAATATAACTAAGCAGATCAAATTTCTCTGATTGTAGGTTTACTAAAGTGTTTGATGCATTGTAAATAAAAAAAAAATCTCTTGTTGGGATTCTATTTTTAGTAGCCAAATTAATTATTGCTAAATGTTAGAAATATCTAGACAATATCTCAAATGGATTGTTGATGTAATAAGAGTTGATTCATAGCATCGTTTTTTAATGCTTCTAGTTCTAGTTCATTGTTTGACGAAGTAGCAAATCATTGTTGCACAAGGAATGATGAGATTGTTGTTTAAATGAGAGATAGGCATCATTGTAACAATGTGCAGGTAGCCCTCAGCCCATGACAGGGGTAAGCAACCTTGGCTCTTTTATGACTCGTGGACTTCAACTCCCAGAATTCCTGAGCCAGCCAAGCTGGCTCAGGAATTCTGGGAGTTGAAGTCCACGAGTCATAAAAGAGCCAAGGTTGCCTACCCCTGGTTATGACAATACTTGAGCCCAACATTTCCAAAATAGGTCTTAAGGGAGTTGCATCTCATTTTTTTGACCGTTTTTGCCACAGTTGTTAAGGAAATCTCTGTTGTTAAGTGAATTACATGGTTGTTAAGTGAATCTAGCTTCCCCCATTAACTTTGCGTTTGGGAAGCCTGCTGAGAAAGTTACAAATGGGGATCACGTGACCCCACAACAGTGCAACTCTCATGAATACAGTTGTCTCAGTTGTCAAGTGCCCGAATTTTGATCACGTTGACACTGCAATGATCATAGGTGTGAAAATTGGTCATGTCCCTTTTTTTTAGTGCTGTTGTAACTTTGCTCTCTGTTAATCTGTTAATACTGTAAGGCTGTCTTTTAAGACAATGTGTACTTGCTAAAAACCTGGTTGTGTCTCCTTTTATTTTCTTTATAAACATTTATCTCCAGGGTAGAAAATGTAAAAAAAATGGGACGCTCTCTTCTTTAACCATGTGTGTCTACATTTCTAACAAACAGCCAGGAGGCAATGTAGAATCTTATGCCGTCCTTTTTGGAAATTATTACACTTTATACACTGTATGTGTAAAATACTGTGGTGCCAGAAGCGATCCTGGAAGGCAGAACAATACTTTTGCAGTATCTACAGCTGAATTCTGCCTTTTGCTGGATAGGAATCCATTCCTGAGTTACTGTTTGCATTTCCCAGGAGATGGCGCTGGTACAAAGAATAAGCTACCTTATTTTCCTCCAAAGAAAAGACTGCTTGAAAAAGAAAATTATGGTCTTTGGTATCTTCCCTGCCAACCTGTATGGTACTGATGAGGTTATTTGGAGAGAACCTAGGACAAAAGGACAAGTTAACTGTTTTTTACAAGATGTCTTAAAGACCAGTAGTCTCCGTTCCTTAAAGTTGAGCGTCTCTTAATAACTTCATAGACATGTAGATTTTTGTGGCAACAATATAGAAGAGGCATCCCAGAACCTTGTTTTTTCCCATTTGTTACTGTAGCCTACAAACTTATTTAGCTTCTGGTGGTCTCCCATCCTAGGAAACAGGTGTGTTAGGTTTTTTAGGTCAACACGGTGTGTCTCCCCCAAGTGGAGATTTCCATAGAAACGTCTCTTTCTTCTTCTTCTTCTTCTTCTTCTTCTTCTTCTTCTTCTTCTTCTTCTTCTTCTTCTTCTTCTTCTTCTTCTTCTTCTTCTTCTTCTTCTTCTTCTTCTTCTTCTTCTTCTTCTTCTTCTT
>NW_015387258.1:0-41355 GCF_001527695.2 Protobothrops mucrosquamatus | reverse complement strand
GATTTGATTTGAGAACAATCCTTTCTTAACCTTATTGAATGTATTTTATAGGTTTTTGCTTGCTGGATGTCTAACATGAAAGGATCCCATAACCATGAACAGAATATTTTTAAAGATAGAGAAATATTCCTTTCCCCTTCTTTCTTCCTATTTGCATATGAACATCTTGGGGGATAGGGTTAGGGTTAAGGGAAGAAGAATAATTACAGCTCAAAGTGTTGGTGATTAGAAAAAGTTTTGCTCTCTAGCACAGGGGTCCTCAACCTTGGCAACTTTCAGACTTGTGGACTTCAACTCCCAGAATTCCACAGCCAGCAAAGGTCTAGCACTTAGATGTAATTCTTCCTGTTGTTTAGCTCTGAAAAGAATGGAGGAATTCAGTATTGAGGTTCTATTCCTTTCTATCCGTGGGCAGTATTTCCAGTCTTGGCAGCTATCAAATGGGTGAGATGGACACGAGAACTTCACAACCAGCATGGTCATAGTTGAGAAGTCCACCCAGCTGGAAGTTGCCAAAGTTGGGAGTCTAAGCAACTGCTTCCTATTTTAGAAGATTAATATTTAAAGCCCAGGATATATTCAAACCCAATAATGTCCTCAGCTTTTGAGATTACCTCATTATAATGGTTTAGCAATAGCAATAGCACTTACATTTGTATACTACTTCATAGAGCAGGGGGTCTTCAAACTTGGCCCTTTTATGACTTGTGGACTTCAACTCCCAGAATTCCTCAGCCAGCATCCCTGGCTGAGGAATTCTGGGAGTTGAAGTCCACAAGTCATAAAAGGGCCAAGTTTGAACACCCCTGTCATAGAGCTTTACAGCACTCTCTGAATGGTTTACAGAGTAAGCATATTCTCAACAACCTGTGCCTCCATTTTACCGACTTCAGAAGGATGGAAGGCTGAGTCAATCTTGAGCCAGTCAGGATCAAACTGCTGGCAGTGGGCAGAGTTAGCCTGCAATACTGCATTCTAACCACTGCGCCACCCGGCTAGCAATTTCTTTCTACTTAAAGAAACATAACTCTTTTCCTTGGATGTCAGTGGAACAAGAGGTGGGGAATTGTTGGGGAAATATCCCTTGAAATCCATTTCTCAAATGTTTTTAGGTGGCCATTAGTGGAGCAAATCTACAGAATGTCTTTATGTTTCTCACCCTGGAACCTCTTCTGGCCCGAAGCCCATTCCTGGTCCTTCACGTTCGCAGGAGCAACTTGGTTGGCGATGCTTTGAGGGAACTGAGCATCCATTCGGATGTTGACTTGAAAAAGCCTTTGAAGGTAAGCGCCTATCAATGTGATCTAATCCTCACAGCAGCATCCAATTCGCCTCTGGGCTGCTTCAGTATGTTTTATTTCTGATTACTGGTGAAATTCCATGTGATGGACTCCTTCACCCATACAAAATAATTGTCTCCACATGGAATGAAGAACGCTACGAAAGGTAATCCTGTTTGAGAGATAGCATTCATTTTTTAAAAAATAATAAAATACGATGACTTTCTCTGAGAGGTGAGATTCCCCCTGCCGTGGCTTGGCACCCCATTTTTTTCATTGTGAAATACAATGAATCTATTGTCCCAAAGGTGCTTTTTGAAAAGGCAACTGGACTTTCTTTGTTTTTCCTTGAAGACATTATCCTTCTCATCCAAGAAGCTTCTTCAATTCAGAACTGAAGAATCTTCTTGGATGAGAAGCAAAATGTCTTCACGGAAAAACAAAGTCCAGTTGCCTCTTGAAAAAGCACCTTTGGGACATCCATGACCTGGATGACTGAGAATCTCCATGGGCAATGGCAATTGGTTATTCTCTTTTGCCCATGCAAACCACCTTAAGGCACTGTTTGTGAGGTGGGCGGCCGTATTCTTTGTTTAATCATTAAATAAAATTGCCCTTGTTGAAATCAATATGTTCTGGTAGGTGATCTTTGATGGTGAGGAAGCTGTGGACGCTGGTGGTGTCACAAAGGAATTCTTTCTCCTGCTTCTGAAAGAGCTCTTGAATCCCATCTACGGAATGTTCACCTGCTATTCAGACTCCAATCTACTCTGGTTCTCAGATACTGTAAGTATGGCTACTGCATTCTTCTGAATACAGGCAGTCCTTGCTTAGCGTCCGTTTGAAGTAACAATGGGCCTCCCTGGGGTATTTATGAGTTGGTTCTGATGTTCCAATGGCCAATCTCTTCTCCCCCCCAGTCGCAAGAACACATGCCAGCCATTTAGGCCCATTTGCAGTCTCCCACAGTCACATGACCATATGTTAGGATGTTTTTGCCAAATCCCAGCATTTACCTCCAGTTTTCAGCAAAAATGTCCCATAGCAAACCATTGGTTTGGTTAATGGTCATGGCATTTGCTTCATGACCAAGGTAGCTGCTTTACGACCATTCCGTTTGCTTAACAACTGTTGCAGAAAAGATCATAAAATCAGATCACTTACAACCCAATTTATAACTGTAGTGACTTAAAGATTGTGATGGGGACACTCCATTACGGTTGTAAGGCGAGGGCTATCTGTAATTGACTCAAGAGTTTATTTAGTCTTGGAGTTCTCTAGAGTTCTGATTACTCTGTGTGGTAGTACATCTGGAGTATTCCAGTGAAGAAAACAAAATGTTGGTCTTGGAAGTAAATTCAGCAGCTTTTTAACCTGAAATCTATAATTTTAATTCTAGGCTTCCTCCTAATGTTGTTTTCCTTTTTTTCTAAAGTGTTTTGTTGAGCACAACTGGTTTCACCTAATTGGCATCGTCTGTGGTCTGGCTATCTACAACTTCACCGTGGTGGACCTCCACTTTCCACTGGCTTTATATAAGAAACTTCTGAATGCGAAACCCGACCTGGATGACTTGAAGGAGCTATCTCCGCTGGAAGGAAGGTAGATGTTGCACAGGGAATGTTATCCTGGCCATTTTGCATGATCAGCATAAAATTACAATTGTCCCAATTGTTTTAGAGGAAAAGAAAAGAGTTGGAAAACGTATACTTTAGGCTGAAATTGAGTACATTTCCCTGGCGACGAAGCTTTACATCGCCCAAAGTAACATCAAAAGCAAACCAGGTGACTCTACTCTTTGGAAAAGAGCAATGAATGGTATGTGCCCACATGTGCAAAATTTGACGACCAGTGTGGTTTAGTGGTGAAGATAGGGGATGAAGAACGAAGAGACCCAGGTCTGCCATGGATTGGCTCACTGGTTGATTTTGGGCCTACCTCTCTCTCTTTCATAGCCTAGTCCAGGGGTAGGCAACCTCGGCTCTTTTATGACTCATGGACTTCAACTCCCAGAATTCCTGAGTCAGCTATGCTGGGAGTTGAAGTCCATGAGTCATAAAAGAGCCGAGGTTGCCTACCCCTGGCCTAGTCTATCTCACAAAGTGTTGTGAGGAAAAACAAGAGGGAGCATTTTGCGTGCTTCTTTGAGTTTCTCTACAAAAGGCGGGCGATATCATTGTCTCTCTCACTGCATCTGAAATTTGAGGTGTCTCTTGATTTGTGCCATGCTTTTTCTGTACTTTAACACATTATAGCAGTGGTGGCGAACCTATGGCACGCGTGCCAGAGGCGGCACTCAGAGCCCTCTCTGTGGGCAGGCGCGCCATGCCCCGGAGATGGCAACCGTCCCTCTTCAACCAGCTGCCTGCTAACTGGCCAAGGTCCCACGTGGCTGGATGCATCCCAGCCCCCATGCGCTCGCTGGCCTCTGTGTGCGGGGGCCAATGGTGTCAGGCAGCAGCTGCCCCGGCCCTTGCCTCACCTTGCCCTGTGACAATGGCACCCCTGCCCTGCCTTGCCTTGCCTCGCCTCACCCCACAGGATGAGCCTCCTGCCCATCGCCCCACCTGCCAGAGACCCCCTGGATCTCCCCCAACCCTGCCTGGTCCCCACAGGCATCCTTCCCTACAAGCAACATCGAGGTGATCACACCCACATTGGCCACACCCGCCCAATGTGCCATGACCACCGCAGCCACGCCCATCCAGTGGGCCACGCCCACCTGGCACCTGGCGATAAGTGGGTTTGGGGTTGCAGTTTGGGCACTCGGTCTCTAAAAGGTTTGCCATCACTGCATTATAGCAATAGCACTAAGACTTATATGCTGCTTCACAGTGCTTTACATCCCCCTCTAAGTGGTTCACAGAGTCAGCCTATTGCCCCCAACAATCTGGGTCCTCATTTTACCCACCTTGGAAGGATGGAAGGCTGAGTCAACCTTGAGCCGGTGAGACTTGAACTGCCGAACTGCCGGTAGTCATATAGATTGTGAAATACAGATGATCCTTGTCTTACGACCAATTGCTTTTGAAGCTCCGACAGAGTTACCTGGTGGGTACTTCAGACACATATTCAGTCTCAAATGGGCAGCTCCCCCCTTCCTCCCTGATTAAGTTATTGCACTTGGTTGCTCAGCAATCACCCTACATCAGACATGTCAAACACAAGGCCCGGGGGCCGGATGCAGCCCGCGAAGTGGTATATTGTGGCCTGCGAAGCCATCTTGGAAACAGTGAGGGAATGGCCCCCACTGCCTTGGCCCTGGCCCAGGCCGGCCAGGAGCTAATGTACAATTTTGTGGTGGCACCACCATCCCAGCCCCCCCCCCGCATGGCCTGAGAGGAACAGTGAGGCTCCTCCGTGGACCATGCCTTGGCACTAGCCCTGGTCCCACCCCCTTCTGCCAGAGATCCTCAGATCTGTCCCACTCCTGCCCAGGCCCCCACAGGCACCCTTGACGCGAACAATGTAGAGCTGGCCATGCCCACCCACTAAGCCACACACACCCTGGCCACACCCACCCGCCCCCCCCCAAGGGCAACCGCAATGCTTATGCGGCCCTCAATGAAATTGAGTTTGACATCCCTGCCCTACATTTACAGCCATGGTCATGTGATCACCTTTCTGACAGTTTTGCCAAAACCTGGCATTTACTTCTGGTTTTTGGAAAAAGCGTGCCCATAGTGAACCCCTGGTTTGCTTAATGACCGTGGCATTTGCTTAACAGTTGTGGATCTGCAAAAAAAGGTCATAAAATCAAATCAGTCACGTGACCAACCTGTTTTATGATTTTGTATGACTTTGACGGGCAGACAGCATTATGTTTTAATTCAAGGACTACCTGTACATGTATGCAGTCTATTTATGATACAGATCTTGTATAATACCAGTACAGGTAGTCCTCAACTTATAACGGTTATTTAATGACTGTTCAAAGTTACACCAGCACTGGAAAAAGTGAGTTATGACCATTTTTCACACTTATGATCGCTGCAGCATCCCCATGGTCACCCGATAAAAATTCAAATGCTTGGCAATTGACTCATATTTATGACGGTCGCAGTGTCCCTGGGGTCACGTGATCACCTTTTGCGACCTTCTGTCAAGCAAAGCCAATGGGGAAGCCAGATTCACTTAACAACCGTGTTGCTAACTTAGCAACTGCGGTGGTTCGCTCCACAACGGTAGCAAGAAAGCTCGTAAAATGGGGCAAAACTCACTTAGCAAATGTCTCACTTAGCAACAGAAATGTTGGGCTCAATTGTAGTCATAATGTGAGGACTACCTGTAATGAAGCAAGATGCATAGTTAAAGCTACCAGTAAATGGCTCCCTTTTCCTTCTTGCTGTTTTTATCCTTCTGTTTAGGAGCCTCCAAGAGCTTTTGGATTATCCCGGGGAAGATATTGAGGAAACATTCTGCCTCTCCTTCACAGTAAGAACAACTCAGTCCTACTTTTTGTGTTTATGAAAGCTTAACGAATGCCAGCGCTTCAGAGAAATATTAGTTCCACATTGGTTGGGAACAGGAGCTCTTCTACGTGCTACTCTCCCATTTCCAGGAGACACATCAAGAGAAGATGACCTCTCTATCTGTGACTCTATTTTAGAGTCACAGCAATTTTGTACTAGTGTGTAGTAATAATGAGTAGTTTTGATAGAATTGGATTATTGTGCGTTTATTTCCTAGATTAGCTTTGGGAAGTCCTGGGGGGGGGACGGGGGAAAGGGGTAGGTTGGTATTATAGATTTATATGTATATATATGTATGATTTTTTAAGGAGGTGCCCGGTGATACCCCAACTGCACTGACGGGATGGTTGAGTGAGAAAGGGAGGTAGGAAAGAGGGAGGAAGGAGGAGTGGTGGTAGGAGGGGAGGAGGAAGGTGTAGGCAAGTGAGAGGGTGGTGCAGGAGGGGGACACCGGACACGTCCGTGAATGTATTGATTAGTGTTGATTTTTGGTTGATATTGTGATAAAAGATCTATGTTTTTGTTTTTCAATGAAAAATCAATAAAAATTTGTTTAAAAAAAAAAAAAAGAGAAGATGACCTCTCTTAAGATTGAGGTTTGGGAACAATAGGGATATTTGTGCTGGGCCTTTGGGATATAGAGAAAAAGATGTTGGATAAACATATTACTGAAAAGCTGTATCCTCCTTGCTGGTGTAGTTTTTCTTCTCAGCCCCACTTCTCCCAACCCCCTATTTCGGGGTCCTTTCAACCGTAAGCTTGAAAATATATGGAGTTGATCTGTTGACTATCGCGCTGGAGTGTAAGAAGAAGATTCTGATTGGAGAGAAAAAAAAAGTGTCTTAACTGTAGAATATGTTTGACCAACGGTCCCCTCATTGAGAATTTTCAAGCAGGTCCTGGATAGTCTTCTATTTAGGACTTTAATTTGGATTCCTGCAATGAGCAGAGAGTTGGACTTCAGGGGTTGATTAGCCCTTTGCAGTTCTTTCATTCGTGATCGTGGATGCTTCTTTTGAAAGTCCTGCTTCCTCATGCTGGATTATCACAGAGAGAAAAAGAGACAGAGGCAGCCTGGAAACACAGTGCTAGGCTGCATTAACAGAGGGATAGAATCAAGATCACGTGAAGTGTTAATACCACTCTACAATGCCTTGGTAAGGCCACACTTGGAATACTGCATCCAGTTTTGGTCACCATGATGTAAAAAAGATGCTGAGACTCTAGAAAGAGTACAGAGAAGAGCAACAAAGATGATTAGGGGACTGGAGGCTAAAACATATAAGGAATGGTTGCTGGAATTGGGTATGTCCAGTTTAATGAAGAGAAGGACGAGGGGGAACATGATAGCAGTCTCCCAATATCTCAGGGGCTGCCACAAAGAAGAGGGAGTCAAGCTATTCTCCAAAGCACCTGAAGGCAGGACAAGAAGCAACGGATGGAAACTAATCAAGGAGAGAAGCAACCTAGAACTAAGGAGAAACTTCCTGACAGTGAGAACAATTAACCAGTGGAACAACCTGCCTCCAGAAGCGGTGAATGTTCCAACACTGGAAGTTTTTAAGAAGAAACTGGACAGCCATTTGTCCGAAATGGTATAGGGTTACTTGCCTGAGCAGGGGGTTGGACTTGATGACCTCCAAAGTCCCTTCCACCATCACCATCACCACCACCACCACCACCACCACCACCACCACCACCACCACCACCACCACCATCATCATCATCATCATCATCATCATCATCATCATCATCATCATCATCATCATTATTATTATTATTATTATTATTATTATTATTATTATTATTATTATTATTACTATTATAACTGACAGTGTCTCAGAATGCAAACCTCAAATGGTGTCCCCACCTTTCCTAATTTTCAGGATTGACCACAATCCTGAAAATTCAAGATTGAATAAATAGTTGAGAATTCTGGGATTTTAATACCTCTGCAGAATTTTCAGGTTTCAAAAATCTGTCCTACCGATTTTGGAATGAATGGTATACTTAGTTGTTGCAAAGTTGACCCTTCCGTATCCCTGGTATGTCAAGTTAGAAATTGTCATTTGCAGTAAACCAAGACTATCTTAACTTTAGTTATATGTTGGAAAGCCAAAAGTTTTGTTTAAAATGTGTCCCTTGTGGAAAATAATAATACTGTTGTTGCTGCTCAAGAGATAAAAGTATAAAGCAGCTTTGCCATTGTTTGTTTGGATTGGAAATACAGATATGCAAAGAAAGTTATGGCGTAGTGGAACAGAAAAATCTTGTTCCTGATGGAGACAAAATACCTGTACAGAATAATAATAGGTAAGTGTTGGGTGACGGTAAGGTTGAAGAAATGCTTCACTGCTGTGCTGTGACAGACTGCCATGAATTGTGGGGAGGGGAAATGAAGGGGGAAACGAAAGTAAGGGCTGCATCTCTTTGAGATGCTGCCTCAAGGTCATCCAGCTAGAAGGAGGGAGCTGCACGTCATACTACCATAACTGACCATTATGAAAACATCTTACCTGAACCTGATTGGTTACATGGGGATGAGCAAAGAGAGACAGTTAAGGGAGGCAAAAGTTGAATGTAGGGATTTTGGTGCGCGATTCTTAGTTCTGGCTTTGCAACACTGCAGTACATTTGATCTCTAATAAACTATGCCTTTCTCAACCAATGGAGCCAAGGATCATTTCTATTTAGAGAGAAATAAGTTGTGGCAGCTCCAAGAACCCATGATATAAATAACGAAACACGGTGTTCCTTCTAATTCCCCCAGACAGGAATTTGTGGATGCCTACGTGAATTACGTCTTCAATGTCTCCGTGCATGAGTGGTACACTGCTTTCTCAAGTGGCTTCTTGAAAGTGTGTGGTGGGAAAGTGTTTGAACTCTTCCAGCCTACTGAGCTGAGGGCTATGATCGTGGGAAGTAGCAAATACAACTGGAAGGAGCTGGAAGAGGTTAGTGAACACCCATTTGACTTTCTTCCATGTCTTGGCTTGTCTAGAAATTAAGGTAGGCAGCTATGATCTCTAGGAAAGTATATGTCTCATGACAGGAAAATTCTCTTCTGCAAATGTACCATTTTAATCTGACCATCGTTGTGAAAAAGCATCTCATTTTGTCACAGCACTCATAGATTTTATTATTATTAAATTTACGTGCTGCCCACCTTGTTAAAAAGATTATTTTTTAAATTTATTTGCTGCCCATCTCACCAAGGGGCTACTCTAGTCGGCTTACAACAATAAGAACGAAAAAATGAAAATAATGTAAACATAACAAGTAAAGTAATGGGACAATTGGCTAAACAATGAAAAAAGGAAACAATGCTACTTGAGCAATGATGGCGCAGTGGTTAGAAAGCAGTATTGCAGGCTAACTCTACTGACTGCCAGGAGTTTGATCCTGACCAGCTCAAGGTTGACCCAGCCTTCCATCCTTTCAAGGTTGGTAAAATGAGGATCCAGATTGTTGGGGGCAATATGCTAATTCTGTAAACCACTTAGAGAGCACTGCAAAAGCACTATAAAGTATTATATAACAGAAGAATAAAATAATAGCGTTAGAAGGGAACTTGGAGGTCTTCTAGTCCAACCCACTGCTTAAGCCAGAGACTCTATACCAGGGGTGTCAAACTGCTGGCCCGCAGGCCGGACGCGTCATCCGGAAGCCGCATCCGCCCCATTGGCGGCAATGGCAAAATCAGCCCGATACGTTGCGCGACGGCACATGACGTCGCGAGTTTGACACCCCTGCTGTATACCATTTCAGAAAAATGACTTTCCAGTCTTTTTTTAAAAGCCTCCAGTGATGGAGCACCCACAACCTCTGAAGGCAAGCCGTTCCACTGGTTAATTGTTCTCACTGTCAGGAAATTTCTGCTTAGTTCTAGGTCACGGGTCCTCAATCTTGGCAACTTTAAAAAGTTGGCTGAGGAATTCTGGGAGTTGAAGTCCACAAGTCTTAAAGTTGCCAAGGTTGAAGACTCCTGTTCTAGGTTGCTTAGTTTCCAACCATTGTTTCTGGTGTTTTGGAAAGTAGGTTGACCCCTCTTCTTTGTGGCACCCCCTCAGGCATTGGAACACTGCTATCATGTCACCCCAGTCCTTCTTTTCACTAGACTAGACATACCCAATTCCTATAACCATTCTTCATATGTTTTAGCCTCTACCTTCCCATAAGTCTCAGTGCTATTACTATTAAGTATGAGTATTGTGACAAAATGACAGAGAGACTCTTAAGATACCTTATCACTATTTCTTTTTAATTACGTGTGAGGTTTTTAATTCTGTATGAGGTTTCCACTACACTAATTTTGACTTGTTCCATTGGCAATCCCTTTTCACAGCAGAATGTTGTGGATTTTTTATATTTTGATATAAATGTTCATGTGGAGCATATTGAACCCTTTGGAGTACCAACATCTGGGCTGTAAAGGATTGGGGTTCAATTTTATTTATTTTTTACTATTCTGCTTTCTATGTTATGTCACAGTCCAGTTCTAAAATTATTATGTAGTCATTTACTATTTTGTAATACATTGGGGATATTAGGAGAGCAATTGATCTTTTAGAACAATAACTTTAACCAACACACCCAAATTATAATTTCAAATTATTATTATAATTGACCTCTTGTTCTTAAACAACATGTTGTCCTTTGTATCTTGTTTTACAGAGTGCAAGTTACAAGGGAGATTATTCAGCTACACACCCTACCGTACAAATGTTCTGGGAAGCATTTCACGAATTCCCTTTAGAAAAGAAGAAGAAATTTCTTTGTAAGTATTTATATAGAACTATAACTATTTTCTTCCGCTGAGACTCAGTTCAGACCAGTGATTCTCTCATTGAGGTTTGGTAGTAAAACACAGAAGATAGATTTCAACCATGTGATGGGCAATTCTTCTAGCTCAACGGTGAAGAAAATAGAAGAAAAATCCTTAGACAAACCTCCTGCTCTTCCGTGCAGAAAACTAGCAATGAGAAACTTTTGAGACTGCTGGTTTTTTTCTTGTTTGAAGTTTTTTTTCCCCAAAATACTAGATTATTTTAAAAGAGGGCAGATTCTCAGACTAACAGAAATGGCATGGTTTTTGAAGATTTTTGTCATAGATTTTGTTGGTTGGGAAGATCAGTCTATGGAACAGAAGGGTTAACAGGAATGGAAGAAGGATAAAATTGGTCCAAACTTCGTAACTGTAAATCAAAGGGTTGTCTAGATCTTTTTTTTTTTTTTTTGGTCAATGTCTGATATCTTTTGGGAATTCAGGATAAGATTGCAAGACACCATAGGCCAGCGGTAGGCAACCTTGGCTCTTTTATGACTCGTGGACTTCAACTCCCAGAATTCCTGAGCCAGCCATGCTGAGGGGAAAGGGAGAGTTTCCAAGCTGAGCCATGCTGGCTCAGGAATTCTGGGAGTTGAAGTCCACGAGTCATAAAAGAACCAAGGTTGCCTACCCCTGCCATAGGCTGAGGTCATTGTGGATGGTCGTGCTTTGTGGAGTCGATTTAAAGTGGAGTTAATGAGACAATGGGAAAACTCTAGGCAAAAATAACAAACAGGCACGGGGCAGTCTGTGACACAAATGAATCAATTTATAGGCTTTGAAGTCGAAACTAATTAGCAAGAGCAAGAGTATCAGTTTTGTATTTCTGCACTCCACAGACTATCATTACAGGTATAGGTAGTCCTTGACTTACAACCACAATTGAGCCAAAATTTATGTTACTAAGCGAGACATTTATTGAGTTTTGCCCCATTTTACGACCTTGCTTGCCACCGTTGTTAAGTGAATCACTGCAGTTGTTAAGTTAGTAACACGGTTAAGTGAATCTGGCTTCCCCACTGACTTTGCTTGTCAGAAGTCACAAAAGGGGATCACATGACCCCGGGACGCTGCAACCGTCATAAAAATGAGTCAGTTGCCAAGTGTCTGAATTTTGATCACGTGACCATGGGATTGCTGCAACAGTCGTATGTGTGAAAATTGGTCATAAGTCACTTTTTCCAGTGCCATTGTAACTTTGAACAGTCACTAAATGAACTGTTGTAAGTCAAGGACTTCCGATAGTTCTCAGCTTACAACCATTCATTTAGGGACTGTTCAAAGGCACGGTGGCAACCAATCCTTGCAGCATTCCCACGATCATGTGATCAAGACTTGGGCATTTAGCAACCAGCGTATTATATATACGACAGCTGCAGCTTCCCAAGGTCATGTGATTGTCATCTGCGACCTCGGATGCCGCCTTCTGACAAGCAGAATCTATGAGGTAAAGCCAAATTCACTTAACAACTAGGTGAATCCTTTAAAAACTACGGCGATTCATTTAACAACCGTGGAAAAAAAGGTCATCAAAACAGAAACAACACATTTAACAACCGCCTTGCTTAACGACATAAATTTTGGTTCCAATTATGAGTGCAAACCGAGGGCTACCTAGATTGCGGTAAGGGCAGCTCATTGCCAGAGGAGCAGAAATCGGTCTTTGAAGGGAGGCAGTGGGAGGCAGTGTTGCTTTCCTACAAGTGTTGTTTTGTTGATGACTTTCTGACATGCTTTTTCTGCTAGTGTTCCTGACTGGCAGCGACCGGATCCCCATCTACGGCATGTCCAGTTTGCGCATGGTCATTCAGTCCACCTCCAGTGATGAGCAGTACCTGCCAGTGGCCCACACCTGCTACAACCTCCTTGATTTGCCCAAGTACAGCAGTAAAGAAACCCTGAGCACACGACTTACTCAAGCCATCGACCACTATGAGGGCTTCAGCTTGGCCTGAGCACAAGCCACCCCCAACAGAGACCACTTGAAACGGAAAGAAAAATCTTGTCTTGTTCTTCCTTTTGTAGGGAAATGGGGCAAGTTGCTCAGGGAAGCCAAAGGGAAAAGGGGGGGGGAGGGAGGTATATAGGAAAAAGGACACCAAAACAGGTCTGTCAATCTTTCTTGAGGTTTTAATGTTCACACTTTTGACCTATCTCTTAAAACTTATTTTATGCTTCTTGGGCGATTTTTGTTGGTTTAAAATAGCCTCCCTCCGCTTCTCTGAAGTCTGTGGAATTACCTTTATATTTCTGAGGCCTCGCCGTCTTTTTCAAAAATAAGATTCTGCCTGCTGTGAATTTCTTTTCCATTCTCTGCCACTCTGAATTTCTTTCCATTTCCTTCTCCTTCAGCTTTGAACTTCCCTCTTTGCTCGTAGACCAGGTTTCTCAGCTCCAGGGATAATTTCTTTATGCCTTTGAAAGCACCGAGGTGATTATTGGAAGAGTAGTTGGTGATGGGAAATGAAAAGCTTAGTTTTTCTCCTTTACAGAATTTCTCCATTTCTTATAGTCTGCAGAAAACAATCTTCTTAACCTCCTGTTTGACCTCACAACTTCCTCTCTGAGAGCTGCCAGGCAGCAGAGATCCTGCAGAATGGGATTACTTTACCTTTGTGTTAATTGTTCAAAGGAGAATTGGTGTGGTATTTTTCATTTCCCTCCAGGAATGGGAATTTCACAGCATAGATCAGTGATGGCGAACCTTTTAGAGACCGAATGCCCAAACTGCAACCCAAAACCCACTTATGTATCTTTGGGTTCTGGGTGGGCATGGCCAATTGGGTGGGTGTGGCCAATTGGGTGGGCATGGCTGCAGTGGTAACGGCAGACTGGGTGGGACTAAAAAGTTCAGTCAATCAATTCCAACTTTGCGAGATCTTTTTTTTTCCTGCAAGAAGTTGAAATTGATTGATTGATTGAACCTTTTTTTTTTTTTTGCACACGGTGGCGGAGGCCTAAAGCGAAAAGGTTTTATAAAGCCCATCTGAAGGCCTAGGACTGGGGCGACGGCGCACATGTCCACAGAGAGGGCTCTGAGTGCCGCCTCTGGCACGCATGCCATAGGTTCGCCACCACGGGCATAAATCATGTTTTCTTCCCATCTCCGGGTGCAGATGAGTGCAGATGTGTTTCTTGCAGACTTCTACTGAATGTCTCTTTGCCATTCTGCCTGTCTTATGAATGGATGATGCTTTTTTGGGTGGGGGGGAAGCAGGCTTTCTCTGCCCCACTGAGATCCAGAGCCAAATTACAGTGGGGTGGGATGAATGGAAGAAAAATGACGACCAGCTTTCTTTTCTCCCCCAAATCTCTCTCCCCCATACGCACATTTTATTATAAAAGTCACAATGAATATTCTTTCCCCTGCCCTTGATAATTTTATCAATTGCTGGTCCAAGCCTAGTTGATAATGACTGAATCCATGGAAACTAATGAAATTAGTCCATTTGGGACTGATGGAGGGAAAAGCTAATTGCAATCCTGATCCAGCTCAGCCATGAAGAGGGTTTTATTTTTCAGTCAGCCGAGCAAGGTGGACTTTAGTCGTAATTCAATTTTGGTTGGCATGGAGCCGCAGTACTTGTGTACCTTTTAATTCAACCATGTTTTGCACTTTCCCTAATGAAAAAAGCTTTAAAAGCATTAAGGGGTCACTTGGCTGTTTGGGTAGCGAACGGGCCTCTTTTTACCGCAACTTTAAAAGAACTTTATCAAATGCTTATTTTGTATGTGTGTGTGTGTACATAGCTCAATATTATGCAATAAATGGAATGTTTCCTTCAGACTTTATACTGCTTTCATGATGCTTCAAGAAGAAAATAAGTTAAAAAAATAGAATAGTGATGTGTCCAGCTGTTTTCCTAACAGCACTGCTAAGTGCTAGGAGAGATGAAGGTGGAATCTGTGAGGGAAAGGGTTTTTTTTTTTTACATCCTTTCCTTTCATTTTCAGATTTTTTTGTTGGTTTGTTTTAAATTTCTGAGGTAATGGATTAAGCACACAGCCCTTAAGCTTTTTATACACAAGTTATTGGTAAGGACACTTTTGCAGGCTTTCAACGGTCAAATTTCAGAAAATCCAAAACTCGTCCCAGATTCTATAACCCCAATGGGTATTTGGAGCTAATTATTGCTTTTTTCTGCTTTCTGCCCTCTACTAAGAGTAACTGACAGGGTTAACAGAATAACAATAACAGAGTTGGAAAGGACCTTGGGGGTCTTCTAGTCCAACCCCCTGCTCAGACAGGAAACCCTATATTATTTCAGACAGATGATTGTCCAGTCTTTGTTTAAAAGCTTCCACAACTTCTGAAGGCAAGACATTCCACTGGTTAATTGTTCCCACTGACAGGAAATTTCTCCTTAGTTCTAAGTTGGTTCCTCTCCTTGATTAGTTTCCATCCATTGCTTCTTGTCCTGCCTTCAGGTGCTTTGAAGAATAGCTTTGACTCCCTCTTTGTGGCAACCCCTTAGATATTGGAACACTGCTATCATGTCTGAGCTGGTTGAACTGGTCTCAGGTTGAAATCATTAAGCCTTTCTTCCTCCTTCTGCTGACTGGGACTTTTGGAAGTTGAAATCCAGTGGAATTGGAGGAAATTAGGTTGGGGGAACTGAGATATACATTAGCAATAGTACTTAGACTTATATACTGCTTCACAGTGCTTTGCAGCCCTCTCTAAACAGTTTACAAAGTCAGCCTATTGCCCCCAACAATCTGGTCCTCATTTTACCCATCTCGGAAGGATGGAAGGCTGAGTCAACCTTGAGCCATTCAGGGTCGAACTGCCGAACTGCTGGCAGTCGACAATCAGCAGAATTAGCCTGCAGTGCTGCATTCTAACCACTGCGCCACTACGGCTCTTATGAATACTTTTTAACATGGTGGCATTTTTTTTGGGTAGAACTAGAAAAATACCCATTTTGGCAGAAAGGAACATCACATGTTTTTTAGTCTCTTTCCAAGGCAGATTTCAGTTTGACTAATCCCTGAGCGACATGCAGGTGGCCGGCATTATTGAGACTGGTTTTAACCTCTCTTTCCCTGTTGAGTACCAGTGCTGGGAAGCACCGAATAATCCCAAGAAACGCTTTTACAGTTTTCCGGTAATACCTCATAGCTTTCATTTCTGGGAGGATTTACTTTTGGAAGCACAATGGGCATTTATTTGTTGGATTGTTACAACTAAGCTTCTCTGGAATATGAAAGACCCGCATGAATGTTGATGACCCGTGCAGGATTATATCCTGGAGATCAGCAACCCAAGTTGTGAAAAACGGAGGGACTATGCAATAACATCACTTCTAGGTATGTTTTTCTATCCCAGCAGAACAGAACACCACACCACATACACTCAGAATCACCACTGCACGTGCAAAAAAAAAATGCAGAAAGTTCAATTTTTTTCAGCAGGGTTGCTGAAAAAAAGGTTGAATTGCCTTGCAGCTGAGAACAGACTTATCTCACTACAAGATTAGGTAGTCCTCGACTTAGGACCCTAATTGAATCCAAATATTTCTGTTGTTAAGCAAGCCAGGCAGTTAAGTGAGTTTTGCCCCATTTTTTGACCATTTTTGCCACAGTTGTTAAGCAAATCACTGCACTTGTTACTGCAGTTGCCAAATGCCGGTATTTCGATCACGTGACCATGGGGAGACTGCAATGTTTGTAAGTGAAAACTGGTCATAAGTCACTTTTTTCAGTGCCGTTTTAACTTTGAATGGTCACTAAATGAATGATTGTAAGTCAAGGACTACCTGTAAATGTCTTCAAATGTTTAATAATATAACAACAATAATAATAATAATAATTGCCATTGAAACTGCACGATTATGGATGAAACGTGTAACAGTGGTACCCATTGTCATCGGGGCACTGGGAACTATGTCCAAAAACGTTGCAAAATACATCAAACTGCAGCTTCCTGCAATAACTCCAGCAATGTTACAAAAAACTGCACTACTCGGAACATCTTATATTTTAAGGAGGTACCTGGTTGACACCTAGGATGCTGGTAGCAACCCGTGTCAACCATCAGCGCCAGCCAATTTGAATGTTCAGTTGACTGAGGTTTATGTTTAATGAATAAAAGATAATAATAATAGTAATATAGAACAATTCTTTATTGGCCAAGTGTGATTGGACACACAAGGAATTTGTCTCCGGTGCATAAGCTCAGAGTGTACATATAAAGAGCAAGTAATAGGACACGGAGCATAAATCATAGTTACAATCATTAATCATAAGTTACAAACCACAGCTGATAAATCATAAGAACCCAATAGGAGGAGATAGTAGGCAAGATGAGAAATGAAACAGATTAACTCCTGTAATCCATGATTTTTGTGGCTAGCTTCAAAGAAAGGACAGCTTTAGCTACAAAATGACAGTGATAACTCAAAAGTAAAGCAATTCTTGTATGATTCAGCTTCTGAACATGCAAAACTGCTGAAAGGCAGTTTTATAAGTTTTATAGTTGACATTGGCAATTAAGCAGGGTCAGACCTGTTTACTGCCTGGATGGAAGACCATGAGAAATTAGGGGGTTGCAAGCTATGTTGGGAATTTGGGAGAAGTTCCAGAAAGAAGGCAGCTTATGGCCTTTCAATTCTGTTGCTAAGGAAACTACAGGTGATCCTCAACTTACAACAGTTCCATTTAGTGACCTAAACTACAATGGCACGGAAAAAAATGATTTATTACCGTTTTTCACACTTATGACCATTGTAGACTCCTCCTGGTCACACGATCAAAATTCAGATGCTTGGCAACTGACTCATACTTATGACGGTCATGTGATCACCTTTTGTGAGCTTCTGACAAGCAAAGTCAATGGGGAAACTGGATTCACTTAGCAGCTATGTTACTAACTTAACAATGGCAGTGAGTCACTTAACAACTGTGTCAAGAAAGGTCATAAAATGGGGCAAAACTCTCTTTAAGAACTGTCTCAGCAACGGAAATTTTGGGCTCGATTGTGGTTGTAAATTGAGGACTACCTGTAATCAATTAACTAAAATGACTTGTCCATGAAGTCACCATAAGTTGAATTTGACTTGAAGGAGACAATCCTTTTATAAAGAAAGATGGTATAATAAAATTACTGTAGCACAGGAATGGACTTCGGCCTTTTTTTTTAATTAGTCTTTTTTATTAGTTTTTAAAATTAGTTTACTTTTAAAAAAAAGGTTTGTCCCTTTTAAGATTAAAAAAAAAAACCCAGAGAGTTTTGCTGCAACAGTCCTAAGTGAAAAATGGTCGTAAGTCACTTTTTTTCAGTGCTTTGAACAATCACTAAATGGATTTTTGTAAGTTGAGGACGACCTGTACAGCACCATGGAAAATGCTAGACCCCAGACCCAATTCCAAGAACATATTTCAAGGTGGTACGCTCTCCGATGTCATTGCAATTTTCCTGACCTTCTCCTCTAACACAAGCAATAAAGGGCAAAAGCATGGGAGAGGCACCAGGATAATGCAGGCTTCAGGCCTTTGGCGAACATGAGATTGGGACATGATCTCCCATGGAAGCCAGCAGATAAATAACTGGGATATTTAGTGACTTATTTATTCCATCGGTTTGTTGCAAATCCTTCAGAACTCTTAGTGGCTTATAGGAATGGAAAATGTACAGTGAAAAATGCCGAACTCGTAATGCTTCCAAACTAATCCCACCCACCTCAAATAACGAAAATAGAAACCGTCCTAAATACCAAACCAACATTATTAATACAGTGGCTACAATCATTCTTAAAAGGCCCTTGAGTTTCCGAAAGGCTATTACCAAAGGAGCCAAATTCTAAGGGAAATTTGCTCCACAGTGTTGGCTAACAACAGAATTGTGCTCAGTTCTCCTCACCTTACCACAGCAGACAACAGCTAGCATTTTCTTTTATGACTCTCATCTTAGAAAGGTTGACGTTGCTTGACGTAGGCCAGAGTGTCAAACTCGCAACGTCATGTGACGTGTCGCAACTTTTTTTCCATTGCCGGCAATGGGTGGGTGTGGTTTTGGCATGACGCATCCGGCCCACAGGCCGGCAGTTTGACACCCCTGGCGTAGGCAGTCTTGAAGATACCTTGGTGTCAAGCCATATAGGTCTTTGTAAGTCAAAATTGACAAATTGATTCCCAAAGCTACTAGAAATCCAATTTACTGCAAAAATGGCTGGATCTATTCAAAGTGATGGGTGCTGACCAATAAGCGGAGTGCTACAGTTTGAACTAACTATAGTTTTAAGGGTAGCTTTCAAGGGCATTTGCACATTGTGCAGATTGCAGGAATCCAGTCAGGTGATGACAAATGATTCAATGCAGCTGAATGCTCCAATTAAGACTGTATCTGGCAGCATAGCCTTGTTGATCACGGTCTCCCCTGCACATCCAATACGACTTCAAAAGGAACCTATTATGGACCTACTTTCTAAAGGCAGCACAACTACCTTGGGAGACATCTCGAGAGATAACAAGAGTTACTGAACAAAGCAAATTTGTTTTATTTGAGTTACTGTATAGAGTCTTTGACTTATAACTGCCTGCTTAGCGGCCAAATTGTGACTTAGAATGGGCCCATGAAAAGCTACTTGGTTTCAAAGTTCTGACGTTGGCCCACCCCCAGTCACATGATTGCATTTTGGGAGCTTGACACCTGGCCCACATTTATGGCCATTTGCAGCCCCCGCTGTCACATGCTGTGACTTATGACGATTTTGCAGAAACCAGTGTTTACGTCCAGTTTATAGCAAAAAAACAGCCCACAGCAAACAATGGTTTGGTTAACGGCTGCTGCGGCAGCAAAAAAGGTAGTAAAATCAGTTCGGTTATGTGATGATCTGCTTTATGACTGTCATGACTATCGGCTATAATTGTCAAGCTGATTACAATCGTAAGTCAAGGACTACCTTTAGCCTGTTTTGTCCAACAGTCTCCAGGTGTCTGGAAAAGATTTCAACAGCATCTCCCACTGAGCTCAGAATGGCAATATTCAGCTAAGTATCATCAGCATATTGATGGAATTATACTCCTGGTGGACTCTCCCTGGAGCAGTGTAAATGTTAAAAAGCAAGGAGAAGACCATGGACTGTTGCCTATAGCAACCCAAACTGGGCCAGCTTTCCAGGACAGCCTTTCCTCCAGATAATTTGCTTCCCTTGCATATTTATCAAAGCAGCTTGAGCCCAAAGATCTAGAATTGGGACTGCTAGAGCCAGAACTGGATATTGGCAGCAGATTGTTGATTAACCTTCCCTTGTAATGGCAACCAGGGTGTCTCCCCAATGGGGATTTGATGGAGAAGCGAAAGTTTTGTACTGACTCTAAACTATGAGCAGACAGATAAAGGAAAAGGATTATAAATTCCCTGAGAAGTACAGTGCTGGCAGCACCGTTACATTGTTCGCAAGGATTTATAGAGACATGCAGTCAAAAATAGTTTTATTTCTTTCTTCCATACAAAATACCATCATGTACGAAAATGCACACATATAGTTTTGTCAATCAGTTTGCATTTTAAAAAGTTGCAGTGAATTAAATGCATTTTTTTTCTGTGATGTAAACATAGAACTGTGTCCATAAGTGTCATCGGGGCATAAAATGAATGATCATTCAGCAAAAAAAATGTATTGTTACATCTGAAACCAGAGATGACTTTTGACAAAGGAATTTCCTATAACTGTTCATGATTAAGAATGATTGGCTTTAATCAAGGTGGTTTGTATATCTAAAATAAAAAGGCACACACACTATGGAATCTCTTTGGTACATAGTTCATCAAAAATTACTGGGAACTGCAGACTAATGCTGTTTCTCCTCAGCAGTCTGTGTACAGAATAGCTTCAGGAGTCTGCTCAAAATACAATTAGATCTTTCAATATACATAAATGTAGACTAATGATGAAGTATCAAAGCATGCATGCATACTTACAGATCGCTGAACAGACCAAAAAAAAAAAAAAGATAACTTTGAAAATGTTTTTCAGTCACTGTTGAACACCTAGCAATACTACAGAATTGTTCCAGAGACGCAAAATAACTTGAAGTCTAACTTCTTATAAAAATAACATTGAATGAAACCCCTTTATACTGAAATTTTCAGGTTTATGAACCTCTCCTGTATTAATTTCTTTGCCATGGCAAAATTTCTTACAACCTGTAGGTGACTACTAATAAGAATATTTGCGAGGGATTTGCTCAGAGTATCTTCTATTGTCTTTCTTTTAAAATGGTGCTATGGTATGCTTTAAAACTATTTCATGGCCCTTCAGAAGAGAAGCACGAACATAATTTGATCAGGGTACAGTGGCTTCCTTTAAAAAAAAGAAAGGCAGCACTATATTTACAGAATTAACACAGAGTTCAAAGAAGGTCCCAGTACCCCTTATTCTGGAGGAGAGCGCCAGGAAGGAATGCAAAAAGGCATTTTAGCTGCCTGGATACATTTTGGAAACGGTAATTTGGACAGGGTACGTCTACTTACATACACGCTTCTGTTCATTTGAAAGCTTAAAAATAAACAGGCAGTCTGTTGATAACAATCTATGCTTTCATAAAGCACATTTTTTTTAAAATATAGGTAGTCCTCGACTTACAACCACAACTGAACCCAAAATTTCTGTCACTGAGACACTGAAGTGAATTTTGCCCCATTTTACGACCTTTCTTGCCACAGTTGTTAAGTGAATCACTGCAGCTGTTAAATTAATAACACCGTTGTTAAGTGAATCTGGCTTCCCCACTGAACTTTGCTTGTCAGAAGGTTGCAAAAGGGAATTGTGGGACTCCGTGACTGTCATAAGTACGAGTCAATTGCCAAGCGGTTGAATTTTGATCACGTGACCAAGGGAATATTGGAATGGTCGCAAGTGTGAAAAACGGCCATAAGTCACTTTTTTAGTGCCGTTGTCACTTCGAACGGTCACTCAATGAACGGTTGTACGTTAAGGACTACCTGTACAGTCATTTCTTGGCATCTGTTGCTTGGCTAAACGTGCAATCGCCAACACATTTCTTTAGCCACACAAATGAATCAGAAATCTCAACATAGCAAGCCACAAAGGAACTGGATAAAAGTCAGCTTTGAGAGCTTTTCATATGTCTGCACTACAGATATAAACATGAAATTGCTGAGAAAGTATCCTTAGGCTTCTAAAGAGTACTGTATGCATCTTCCTACATAGGATAGGATAGGCTTATTCCAGGGGTCTTCAAACTTGGCCACTTTTAAGACTTGTGGACTTCAACTCCCAGAATTCCTCAGCCAGCCAGGGCTGGCTGAGGAATTCTGGGAGTTGAAGTCCACAAGTCTTAAAAGTGGCCAAGTTCGAAGACCCCTGGCTTATTCATTCCTGTTGACATACTGGTAGTAATTTTACTTGCTTTATAACCGGTGGAGGGAAATTGGGTTCAGATCCCACCAGAGACTTGACTAATGGAATCATGAGGTCCTAGGTACCTTTTCCTATCCAAAGGCTCTTTACAAGACCCCCATTCTCAGCTAAGTACTATAGTCCTCGACTTACGGCAATTGAGCCCAATGTTTCTATTGCGAAGGGAGACTGTTGTTAAGTGAATTTTGCCACATTTTACGACCTTTCTTGCCACTCTTCAATCTGGCTTCCCCGTTGACTTTTGGTTGTCAGGAGGTTGCAAAAGATGGTCACACAACTCTGGGACGCTGCAACCGTCATACAGACGAGCCAGTTGCCAAGCATCCGAATTTTGATCACGTGACCGCGGGGATACTGCAAGGGTCGTTAAGTGTGAAGAATGGTGGGTCGTAAGTGTGAAGAATGGCCATAAGTCACTTTTTTCAGTGCCGTTGTAACTCTGAATGGCTATAGGTCGAGAACTACTTGTAGAAAGCCCGCATTTTGCCCACTCTTTTCGCCCAGTGGCAACAGGAATGAGTAAAGCAGTACGAGAAGCTCGAGACATGCCTGAAATTCTTGCTATGGATTTACTCATTGCATGCATATAAATGGCAAATTGATTTCTAGTCTGGTGGTAAAAACGATAGTTTGCCTCTTGCCAACTTATCGGAAAGTCCAGCGGCGACCTTATTCAGACAGACTTTGCCACTTGGGCTTTTAATTACAGGCCAATCAAATTTGGCTATGGACCCAGGCACGTCATAAACGAATTAAACCTCAAAGCTTAACAATGATTAGAAGACATGCTGGTTGCTCCATGTTTATTTTCATGTGGGGAAAAAAATGTGACTTAATTGTTCACTCAAGAGTAAGCACATCAGCAAAATTACAAGTTATTTCCTTTTAATTCTGGGAATAATTTCTATCTGCAAAAGTTTCATTCATTATTAATCTTTGTTTTAAAAAGGGAGGGTTGCCTATCGCTTAGCATCTTGAGATTCAAAAGAGAAGGAACAGACACCTCAACACTGTTTTCATTGATACTGTTATCACTTGATAGTTTTCAACTGAAATCTTAATCTAGACTCTGAAAATATATATTTTTTTTCCAATTTTCATCTTTCTTGTCATACAAACAGTAATTTGGGTAAGGAAAGATCAGGTTAAAAACAATGAAATATGAAAATAACTACTCCTGTTAATTCTCTAATACTTAGCGGATAGCACATCTCAGTGAATTCATGAAATATTTGGGGTTAATATATAGTGTTATGCTGAGTGGCGTGGGAAGGTTGAGAGTTCAATCCCAGGTAGCGGCAGATGTTTGTTTCCTAGGGCGCAAAGCAAAAATGTCTGCTGTGAACTCTACATGGCGTCAGGAAGGGCATCCAGCCAGTAAATGCTCAGCTCTATCCAGTTGCCCAGACTCTACCCTGAATTAAGTGATTACAGGGTTGTAAAAAGGGAGTTTTATATAGAGTTATGCTAAAGGACTTATTATTAGACTACAAAGAGTTTCCTTTTATTCTTCATTTGACAGTGTATTTGCTTTCACAAGTAGCTTATTATGTGCTACAACGGGCTAATTGTTGAGAAAAAAAGGCTAAAGCTACTCTAAGCCTACAGAATTAGATTTTTGAATCTTTAGGTATGTTGCATTCATTTGGGTCCAAACATTTCAATTGTTTTGGTTGTTTGGTTGAGCATTAAATTAATAGTTTTAGATTTGACAATTATATTTTTTAACTCAGTTTGATTTTCAGGGTGGAAATCATTTGTGTTAAATGCTGATATTATTCATGGTATCAAACACACATATAAAAATTCCCTAATGCTGGTGCCTCATAAGGTATGCATCTATTACAATAAACAGAATTTCCAATTAGCTCCCTACTTGTCTAGTCAAATCTTAAGGTTTTTAAGACATATTTTTCCTTTAAAAATGGCATAACAGAAAAGTCAGGTAGATGAAATGTTTTTTTTCCTTTATTTAGGTACATATTTGGTTATTTTTTTAAAAAATTCTGTTTTTTTTCATTTTCTAAAAAAATATATGTTTCTTTCTAAAGTGCATTGTTCTACTCCCTACCATTTTGCTCAAGAGATTTGAAAGTGTACAGCAACGTCAAAGCCATACAGAGCTTCAACGAAATATGAATAGAAATTCAGCTATCTGGGGTACAAAAATTATAAGGGTATGAGACAAACTGTCATTGTCATTAATTTTAAAGTCCACAGTCTAGACATTTTGATGCTTTCTAATCATAGGGAAACCTTTTGCATTAAATTGATCTGCTGAAAAATCTCAGCACATTTGCCACAGTAATATGAAGGAGAAAATTCTCAGAAATATTGCAGGGCACCAATAAACTGGATTCCATTACGGTCTGACACAAGTCAAGAGCGGATCACAGAAACATCATTACTGCAGAAGAAAACTCATGATAATCTTCTGCCTTTTAAAGATGCTTGTCCAATTATTCCCGATCTTTACTTCAAGGACAAAGTATGATAAACCCTTTCCAGACATTGTCTGAAACCCACAATTATATCAGAATACCTTGGCTACCAAGATCATTGCACTCCTTATCTTCCTACTCTTGAGGACGGTCCCATTAACTAAGCCCAATTTCTCCAAGGTCCACTTTCCACAATTTTTTCTTTCTTCCAGCTCAAACAGATGTAGGAGTTGTGTAATAGCATTTCTGAAAAGTTCATTAGTAAGAAAGTGTGTTTTCTTTTTTTTTTTTTAAAAAGGAGCCGTATTAAAAAGCCAAGGCAGTCACACTTAACAGTTCTCCACCAATTGCCAATTCAACTTTTCAGTTGGAGCCTGTTACAAGAACTACGTACCAACAGTAACAACGAAAACCCTGCACTCAAATATGAGATAACAAGAGGGACCTAGCTCCCCTCTCAGAATTGTCTCAGAACATATATCCTATTAGAACAGACCTGATTGTTTTATTGGTCTGAAAATTACAGGCAATTATTTGGAGATTCATGAGAACTCAAACTAGATCACCTTTTTTACACTGATGCTCCAAAGAAGATAAAAACTGAGGTCTTTTTTTTTTTTTAGTCCAAGCAAATGCAGGTCACCAACTGATGGAAGCAAAAGGAACCATGTGGAACAGAGTCTTTTTTAGTAGGTCAACACCCTCCCGGTCTTGCCAGCCCAGATGGCAGAACAGGTCACAAGTCTGAAGAAAGATGCAGGACCCTCCCTCCTTCATACCCCATCATCTTCTGCCGGCCACAGTCAGGGAGAGCCACTAAAGCCCTTTGTGGTATTAGGCTCTTGCTGAGTCCTTTGTGGTTTTGGCTGCATCAACACCTTAACATTACTGGCAAATCCAGCGTAGCTTTATTACATGATCTTGGAGCTTAAATCTCTTTTGCTGATGAGGACCTCCAGCAGCCTCAGTTTGGCCTTAACCTGCTTGTATTCATTATATTCTTCGGCCATGGGAACACGGTCTTCTTTCTGGACGTTTCTAAAAAGCACAACCAGATGAAATATTATCAGCTTCCTGTATAGGATTATGTCCTTAAAGGCATATTTTACAACTTTTGCAATGAGAGGAAACAGAAGAGTAAACTTAGCACGTCCTGGATGGGGAGGTGGGAAAATGCTTTAGGGCAGTGATGGCGAACCTTTTAGAGACCGAGTGCCCAAAAACCACCTCGCCCCCCGACCCACCCACCTGCTCCGCCACCTGCCCCTGCTCCACCCCCTGGTCTGCCCCCGCCCACTCTCAGGGCCACCCACTGCCTCCACGGCCCGCCACAGATCACCCAGGCGGCCCTGCAATGCCATGGCAGCCATGCCCTCCACCCACACCTAGCAGCATCATCTGCGCACATCGGGGCGCGAAGGTGGAGTCTTGTCCCTGCTGCCTGGCTGCCATGTTCTTGGCTGCGCTGCTCTGCGCAGGCCGCACCCAGGGGCGACTGCTGGTGAGGAAGGGGCCGTGGGGGGAGGCAGGGGTGGGACAATGGCGTGCGTGCCCACAGAGGGCTCTGAGTGCCGCCTCTGGCACGCGTGCCATAGGTTCGCCACCACTGCTTTAGGGAATTTTAAAAAAAGGAAAATTCAAGTGTGGGTCCAATCCTTTAGTGAAAGGAAGTACAGGTAGTCCTTGACTTACAACCATTCGTTTAGCGAACGTTCAAAATCACAATGGCACTGAAAACAGTGACAACCGTTTTTCACACTTATGACCACTGCAACTTCCCCATGGTCACACGATCAAAGTGCGGATGCTTGGTAACTGGTTCAAATTTATGATGGTTGCCGTGTCACGGGGTCACACGATCATCTTTTGTGACCTTCTGACAAGCAAAATCAACGGAGAGGCCAGATTGGCTTCACAATCACGTTACTAATTTAACCTCTGCAGGGATTCACTTAGCAACTGTGGCAAGAAAGATTGTAAAATGGGGCAAAACTCATTTAATTTAATTGCTAAGTGAGCAATAGAAATGTCGGCCTCAATTGTGGGCGTAAGTCAAGGACTATCTGTAGATCTTCTGGATATTAATATCCTCTACTGCATTCCTAGAAAGACAGTTATGACAATCCCTATAAAAAAAAACTAGCAACAAGCAGAGCAGGTAAGCAAAGGTGGACAAGACACATTTTCCCTGAACATTTGTTGGTTTGCCAGCTAGTGCAAAGAGCATTGCTGGCTCCTTAACAAACAAAATCTCTAGTTCCCTGTATTGCAATTTTGAGATGCACACACTCTAAGTCAGGGCTTTTCAACCAGTGGTACGGGTACCACCTGTGGTACATTGGCACCTGGCAGGTGGTACGCGACCATCCTAGTAAAGTGGTAGCGGGGGAGGGGAATGAGCTGAACCGGAGCAGCACTGCACAAGCCTGAGCAAGAGATGGCTGGAGCTGCGGGGCTGTTAGGGGTTAGTGGAAGCACCAGGATCAGCGCCAGGCTCCAGCTGGAGCTCGGCGCTGATCCTGGCGCTTCTGCTGAGCCCAGAAGAAGCGCCGATCAGCTGGAATGTTGCAGCCTCTCCAGGGTCTTGTGATTTACATTCAGATGCTTGGCAACTGATTCATATTTATGACGATCACAGTGTCTCAGGGTCATGTGAAGTGACCAAAACCTGCTGCAACCACCCAGTAGATGGGGGGAATAAAACCCAAACACCCCCCCTACCCCACCCTGCTGCCAATCCTCAACAGAAATGCTCACAACAATGAAAACCTCGGACAGGAGGAAGAGCGCCGCAGAGTGGGCAGGCAGGTGCCTTGCTCAGCTGTGGCTTGGGGGGGGCACTTTTTTCAGTGCCATTGTAACTTCGAACAGTCACTAAGCGAACTGTTGTAAGTCGAGGACTATCTGTACTTTATCACTTTTTTCCTTTTTTGGGGGGGGGGTCATCAAGTTTTTGACACCTTGCTAGGCGACTGGTGGTACTTGGATATTGCCATATCCTAAAAGTGGTACAATGGGTGAAAAGGTTGCAATGCCCTGCTCTAAGTGAAGGGATTTATGTTTTAAGCCTGTTCCATACATTATTACAATCTTCTGATACTCAGACCAGTGGAATTCATTAACTCAAGATAGAGCTTGGTTGGATAGCATTAAAAAGGGACTGAACAATTTATGGAGGACAGCTCTACCAAAGGCAATTAATACTCAATGCCATCTCTTGTTTGGGGGCAGTACAGCTTTAAATGCCACCTTCAGGGTAAAATGTGAGAAGGGAGTAATGTCTTTTTCTCTCTCCTGCTTTTGACCATTCCAGAGGCCTTTGGTCAGCCAACAAGAATCCAAAGGATCTTTACTTTAGAAGTTTAGAAATATGGCAGAGAGGAAAAACCAAAGATTAGTAAGCAGAGCCTTTGCAAGAAGTTAAAAATAATACAACACGCAACATGAATTAGTCCAGGGTTGGGGTTAAAAGAAGAGGATGGCAAGTTACCTTCCATTTTGTCGGAAAAAATTGTCTTCAAAATCTCTCAATTTTTTTCTGATCCTCTTTTTATCTTCCCTCACTTCTTGAAGCTGCTCCACAAGTTCACGCCTACAAAATGAAAGAAAAAACAGGCAGCCCAGTATTAAAAAGAGACAAAAAACCCAACAAGCATGAAAACAAGGTGGAAAAGATACATTTCTCCCAAGTATTGCGTTTGTCAGAAAAAAAGAAAATGTGTGGCTTACTCTTTAAGAAATAAAAATTTTAATACTCCAGAATGAGAATGTAGCAAAGTGTTTTATACTTTAAGTCTGTTAAACTGTCGTCTCATATCATTAAATTGTCATATTGAAGCCTGTGGAATTTGAGACTTCAGTAGCACAAATCTCAATGTCATAATTCAGTTAACTCCACAATTCCATTCATAGTTAGCTAACTTAACAAGTGCCTGTTGAGTTACACAAAGTTAATCATAGTTGATTAAAAGCAAAAAAATTAAGACTAAAATTCAGCTGACTTGAAATTCCACTCCACTCCATTCCATTCCATTGTTGCAACTTTTCCCCTGTTTTGCTAAGTTTTCAGGGAAAAATGTCAGGCTTTTTTTTTTTTTTGCTGCGACACACTAATAAGAGTCAATTTTGAACAGAAATAGGCTGACTAGTGCAGTTAAAGCAATGGCCACTTGTCCAATGCATGCAAATTGTATTTGTATCAGAGCTTTTTCAATTCTGCCCCCTGCATGAGATGTGAGAGTGGGGATTTCCACAAGGACATTGTCTACTCCCTCTCAAGGTAAAACTGAAATGCAAGATTTGGCTGAGCGGTCAATAAATGCCAGGAATTTCACCACATGTCACTGTGAAAGTTTAGTAACATCTTAGCCAAACTAAAAAAAAAAATCAAAAAAAATCTATACCCAGAACATGAAGTTGATTACTAAAAAAAATGACATACATAGAAGCAGCATGAAGATTTGACAATCCCATGTCCTGGCTGCTTTTTGAAGGGATCCTATCATCCACTGGAGAAATGAAGCCATCATCTTCTAGTTGGTCCAAAAAACTTCGTACGCCAAAGTCAGATTTTATTGTGACTGTGAAATCTGGTTTCACACTGCTGTCGTCCTCAGAGCCATCCTCTTCCTCCTGTGAAGAGATTTTGATTTCAATGGCTATTAGTCTCTGATAGACGTGCATTATCAAAATTGAAAATATTAAAAAAAATGCATAGACCAAATACTTTCAAATATAGCATGGGAAAGGGCAGTCTCTTGTGTTGCTACCTTATGGATCTTCTTTAGCATGCTTTCTAAATAGCTGGGATTGTCTGAACCAGGAAGAAAAGTGTCATATGTAAATATACAACTAACATTGCTAAGATTTGCAAAGAAGCTAGTAGGCCGATAGAGAGGGCAGTGGGCATGGGTTTGGGTGAACTCCAGGAAATAGTGGAGGACAGGGGGGCCTGGTGTGCTGTGGGGCATAGGGTCATGGAGAGTCAGGCACGACTTTGTGACTTCGTGACAACAACAATAACAACACACTAACATTGCCCAGACTTTTTTCCAATTCTTAAGGGTGTACAAATGTTTTGTTTTCTTTTGCCAGCTGGAATCCAGCAAGTGAAAAGGCCACACAGTACTTAGACAGCACCAAAAATATACCTTCAGTTTGGGTTATCTGAACCTAGTATTTATATTGTGGCCACATTTAATTGTCAAATAATCTATTTCTAGGAACTGAACAATGCTTAAAAGAAGGCAGATGTTTCCATCCCTAAATAGAGACCTTGAACATAGGAAGTGTTTCAGTGAACTAGGATTTATTCATCTAGACTGGCATTGCCTATTCCAGTCTTCCCAATTTAGACACTGTTGGATAGATTTTAATTCTTGTAATTCTACACCCAGCATGTCTACTTTGGAAAATTCTGAAGGATTCAGATTTGGAGGACATCCATGTTGGGGAAGGGAGAGGACAACACAACCATTTATATCATATTATTGCCAGATATGTCCTTTTGTAGTGGGCGAATGTGGTTAGGCAGAACTGCAAAGAGGTTATTTCTTACACTGGTAGCGAATCAACAAATAAAAGCATGAAGATTTTTTTTAAAAAAAATAGATTCCCAGAACAGTCTTCTAGACAAACTTGGGTCTTGCACTAATTACATAGCTTAAAAGTCTAGGGGAACTGTGAAATTGCAGTATATCACTAAATAAAACAATTTTCTAAAGCAGACTGTATTAATTGATCTCTAGCTTCCATGGGTGGGATGATTTTAGAAATCCAGGAATTAAGATAGAAAACTGTTACAACTGAAGTACATTGTAAAAGCAGTCAGTACAATAATGTGGGCAAACAGTGAAAAAGAGCTATAGATTTTGCTGTGATGTCCTTGGTTACCTAGTGTGGTAATGATATGTCTACATCAGGGGTAGTCAACCTTGGCTCTTTTATGACTCGTGGACTTCAACTCCCAGAATTCCTGAGCCAGCTAAGCTGGCTCAGGAATTCTGGGAATTGAAGTCCACGAGTCATAAAAGAGCCAAGGTTGACTACCCCTGGTCTACATGAAAACAACCAAGCTCAGAGAGCACCAAGGACCCCACAGTTAAACCCTGAGTTGCAAATATTCTCTTCTACTGAATTTGCTTCCTGGAAACATGGAGATGAAGGAAGAGCATCATCATCACCCACAGTGGAGGAGGAGAACTGATGTAAGTTGAACAAACGAATTAATGTGGGAGGGGAGCGAGAAATCCCACTTTTGATTCACCTTTATCTCTTTGAAGAAGGAAGCAGTTTCTCCTTCAATTATTGGCTGTAGCAAAGGACTTCTCCGCTTGCTAGAGGGAGAACCCTGCAAATAGATATCCAAATTGATTTTGTTACAACCCCTTTCTTTTCCACCTTATTCTCTCCCCACAACCTACAGCACATTCATTCCCACATCCACATAATAGTTACGGTATTGTTATTCTAATCCAGTGGTTCTCAACCTTTTTAATGCCGCGACCCCCAACCGGTCGTAAGTCGAGGACTAAACCGGTCGTAAGTCGAGGACTAAACCGGTCGTAAGTCGAGGACTAAACCGGTCGTAAGTCGAGGACTAAACCGGTTGTAAGTTGAGGACTAAACCGGTCGTAAGTCGAGGACTACCCAACCGGTCGTAAGTCGAGGACTTTCCCTGGCCGGGAGCGCCGCGCATGCGTGGTTCCGCCCCCTGTGCCAGCCGAGGCGTAGCTGGCAAGCGGCAGAGATGGAGCACGCCGACCACCAGCTGCCCAGCCCAAGGGAGGTAAGGCACCCACCGGAAAAGGGGAAAATGGCGGACAGCCTTGCTTGGCGACCCCTGTGAAATGGTCGATTGACCCCAAATGGGGTCACGACCCATAGGTTGAGAACCGCTGTTCTAATCTAAGCCAATAAATGAGAGTATTTGTATTCTAGGCCATTCAATGCAGAACAGAAAATGATTCCCCATCATGCTTTTCATATATTATACCATAGAAAGCCTTTCTTACAGTATACAACAGGGGTCGCCAACCTCCCCGGTCTGTGGCCACAGCTTGCTTAGAACCAGGCTGTGGAAGTGGTGAGCAAGTGTGCGTGCACGTGAAGCTGCACTTGTGAAAGAGATATGTGTGCACAAACCCATCCCCTTTCCCTCCCCTCCAGTCCGCCAAGCCAGAAAGTTGGGAGACCATTAGTATACAACAACCACATGGCAAAATGACATAGACAAGTCAACAAGCCTAAGTTTGGAGATTTGGATGGTGGCAGGAGTTTCAAAGATTCTCGGGGACTTCTCTAATAAGACAGGACTTCTTTCTAATGGACCAAGATGGGGATTTTAAGTAAAAGGAAAGTCCAAATGGTTAAAGTGGAGTTAGCTGCGCGATGTGGCAGCAAATAAGGAAAAATGCAACTTTGAGGTACATCCAAAGATATATAATTTCCGAACGACTGGAAGCAATCATACTTTTCTATTTTGCTTTGCTAAAATCTGATTTCTGCTACTAATTCTGAGAAGCTGACTTTCAAGGCTCCAAGAAATTGAAACTGGTTCAGAGAAAGGTAACAAAAATGTTAAGAATACTATAAACAAAGACTTATGAAAAGAAATTGAAGCAGCTGCCTTCTTTAGCCTTGCGTACAGGACTGAAGGAGGATATAATGTCTTCAGATACCTGAAAGGGTATCAGACAGGCATGTTTTCTCATTCCAGAGGGAAGGATCCCAAACAATGGATTTAAATGACAGGAAAGGAGATTCTGGTTGAAGGTTTAAAAAGATTTCTGAAGTAAAAAAATAGTTTGACAGTAGAACTAATTGCCCAGATAAATAGTGAGCTCCATTTTATCGTGGAAGCTCAACAGACAATCCTTCAGTTTGTCTTCTTGCATTGGACAGAGGCTGTGCTCAGGGATCTAATGTCTAATGTCTAATTCTATGATTCTGTTCTGAGAAATTCATCCTAGATTTTATTGGTGCTTATCAGACTTCCTGGCTCTCATTTTCAAATGCTTCTAATGAAAACACAAAATAAATTGAAAGCGAATGCATGGCAAAACAAAGGCCCTTCTTTCAGCATATGCTGTAGTTCTTGGAGATATTCTAAGGAAAAAAACAGCTTTATTTGGAAGTATTTTCTCCTGCCCAGGTGGGAAAAAACAAAAACAAAAAAACAGACAAGTATTAATGGTGGGGAGAAACTTTACTAGTTTGTTCTACGTCTAATAGTGTATTGATCTCCTTCCTGCCAGCATTTTATGTTCTTACAATTCCAAACATGTCCCCAGCTTACAGTGCTGGGGATTTCTGTCCTAGATCATGCAACATAGTAAAATAGAGCTTTAAATTTTTTCCCAGTTAGGAGCTTTTGTCCCTTAAGACCTTGCAAAAACGAATGGATCTGCCAGAATGCATGGCCAATGCAGAACAGACATCTTTTGACAATTCATGGTTCACATGTAGAAGAAACCTGGCTTTGCCATGGGTATAAGTGATAACCCAAAAGAAACCACATCTTGTCCAATCAGTTCATTAGAGCAGACTCCTTACTGGGAAATGCTGTTGACAGCGCTGACCTAAGTAGCTGCTAGCGCACCTGTATTTCTTTTCATATTGTGCAGGTATACATGTAATTATCTGGCTGTTACTACAGAGGAGATGTGGACTGCGAGCAACAAGGTGGTCTCTCTTCCCTGCTGGCTAAGAAAATGCAAGTGCAATAATCAAAACATTCGGTTTACACTCACGATAATGGGAATACAGTTTGCCCTGGAGAGGATCTGCTTGATCAAGCGGTATCTGTCGTAGAGGGGCTTCATAGTTTGCCGTTCATGTTTTGTTACCTGAAAAGGAGAAAATTGCCTGAATGTTGGTGTTGGTGGTAGGTAGGTTTTGCTAAAGCAATAGCAATAGCACTTACATACCGCTTCACAGCCCTCTCTAAGCGGTTTACAGAGTCAGCCTATTGCCCCCAACAATCTGGGTCCTCATTTTACCGACCTCAGAAGGATGGAAGGCTGAGTCAACCTTGAGCTGGTGAGAATCGAACTACTGAACTGCAGTCAGCCGGCAGTCAGCAAAATTAGCCTGCAGTACTGCATTCTAACCACTGCGCTACCACGGCTCATACCCATATCTGGGTATGGGTTGCAAAAGTCTTGGAAGTTGCCAGATTTCAGCAAAGAGAACTATTTACCGCTAGTAATCATTCACATTTTTACAGCACAGACTCTGTTTTCTATGGAATCTCTTGTGAAAAAAGGGATAATCTACTTTCTATTATCCCCTTATGAAGGGTAGGGCTGGGCACAAGAGCTACTGATAAGGAATGAAATGGTATAACACAAACTTAATGGCATTATACTAGCTCTTAGCACCCTTTCTTTCCTATTATCTCACCGGACTCGATTTCTACTCTTTGGGTATGTAATTGTTTGCCCCTATTATTATTTGCTAAGTAAGATCTATATATGCATGGTATCGGATGTGGAATTTAAGTAACACAACTGCAACAATACAGAATCATACTTTAAATTCTTGCATTTATCATCGTCATAGTTATCAGTTTAAATGGAAATTTTTATCATTCAGGCCTGTAGTTCTAAACCGGTTTCATTTTTATTAATTCCTTGAAAAGGAAAATAACCTTGTTATCTTTCACATCCAAGCTCAAGGTCTGGTCCTGAATCTCTCTTTATCTAAACACTTTGCAATGATTATAATTACTGGACAGATTAATACCTAGCCAGTCATCATCATTTCTGTCTTGCTACTTTTCTGTGCATAGTTCAAAGAACAGAGGACCTGTTCTCACATTCAACAACTGGACATTTGCATTTACCCAAATGCTGAGCCCGTTTGTTACAAAAATTACTATACTTACCGGTCTTCCATGGATGCTTTCATAATAGAGGAGGGATTTTTGAAGGGCCACTTTCTCTGATGCTATCTCATCTCGAGTCATATCCTGGGTACAGGAAGGACAGACAAAAAAGTAGAGGAACAGTGTGATACAGTATGTTGTTTGTACTGCTGCTTCCCATCCCCGAGTTTTTTATTTACTAATCCAGTGGTTCTCAACCTTTTTAATGCCGCGACCCCAACCGGTCGTAAGTCGAGGACTAAACCGGTCGTAAGTCGAGGACTTTCTCTGCCCGGGAGCGCCGCGCATGCGGATGTGCACAGCCCCAGCTAGCTTAAAATCAAGGAAAAGCTTCCATGTAAGCAGAGTGGGATAGAAATATATATATATAGATCAGTGGTTCTCAACCTTTTTAATGCCGCAACCCCCAACCGGTCATAAGTCGAGGACTAAACCGGTCGTAAGTCGAGGACTAAACCGGTCGTAAGTTGAGGACTACCCAACCGGTTGTAAGTCGAGGACTTTCCCTGCCCGGGAGCGCCGCGCATGTGTGGTTCCGCCCCCTGCGCCGGCCGAGGCGTATCTGGCAAGCGGCAGAGACAGAGCAGGCCGACCACCAGCTAGCCCAGCCCAAGGGAGATAAGGCACCCGCCGGAAAAGGGAAAAAAAATGGCGGACAAAAAAAATGGCGGACAGCCTTTCTTGGCGACCCCCATGAAATGGTCGATCGACCCCAAATGGGGTCCCGACCCACAGGTTGAGAACCACTGTGCTAATCAGTGGCTATCTTGAGTCTATTTTAAACTGTTCCTTTATCTCTGTACATCCCCTAGAATTGCTTCTCCACTGAGGCAGCTAATAATAAATTAAATGCAGTTAATTAATACATTAATCAATATGCACGGAATTCTGCATGGACTGGTGTTATTGGTAGCTTTTCTTTTTTTTTGTTAGGTCTAAGGATGTGAACAAAATTCTTTGAAAAATGTGGCTTCCTGACCAGGATTTTCAAGAAGAAGGTCAAGAAAAGGGCTCATTGGGTGGGTCAGTGAAAATAAGTGATAAATCTCTTGTAAGAATATTTTAGCTCTTCTGAAAGAAACAATATATGAGGATGGTCTTGAGACTTGGGCCTGCAGGATATCTGCCTTATTAATTCTCCTTGATATATTGACAATTTCCTATACCATTATATTTCGACTGCTTTCTTGAGAGATGGATTAGAGCAGGAGATACTTAATATTAATGTTGGGTGGTTGGTTCTAGAACAGTGTTTCTCAACCTTGACAATTTTAAGGCATGTGGACTTCAACTCCCAGAATTCCACAGCCAGCAATGCTGGCTGTGGAATTCTGGGAGTTGAAGTCCACATGCCTTAAAATTGTCAAGGTTGAGAAACACTGTTCTAGAAGGTGAGGTTGAGTAACTACAGTACTTGTCAAATTGAAAGGCAAACATCAGAATGCTGCAATGTCGAGTACTGAATTTGGCAAGCAACGTGGATAAAAGTCAATAAAAAAGGCTTAATAGATGAAAAGTTGATGATGTTGCTTTTGCCCTAGACTGCAATGTTCATGTGGTCCAGAAGGACAGCACTCCCTTTGAAAGACTAGTCCTGCATCTTCAGTTATTTAGCTCAGTGGTCTCTGTGGCACGAAACATCTTCCATTAGCTTATACTGGTGGGCATCTACTGAGCAGAAAAATCAGTCATACATTTATTTACTGGATTTATATAACTGTCTCACATACATGACTTGGAATAGCTTACAATAAAAATGGATAAAAGACATACACCACAAAAAAATAAAAACACGCAGTAGTCTGGAACCGTAAACAATCAAACTTCCACTTAAATGACTACATGTCAAGCTACTTTAGAAAACCGCTGGAAAACTAAGCTAGTAATTTAATAGTTCTGTTTTGAAGTAATTAGGCATGTGTGATAGTCCTTCACAAGATTGAGACACATTTCTGGGAACAACTGAGAATGCTGATGCTGTTTTTAATTCCCCTTCATCGTGTATGATAAGAATAGCTGATGGTAGCCTTGAGGACATAGAGTGGTGACAGGACCTTATATACCAGCCCTATTCTTTCCTTCCTGTGGGTCCAGCAAAAGGTAAGAGATTGTATTAAAGATTGGAAAGAAATTTGTAACTGCAGCAATGACACTGCCTTCAACCCATCAGTATCTGCAGTACAGCCAAGGTCGTTTTCATTGTCTGGAAACAAAACCCTAAGAGATCTGCCAAAGGTCGTCTTCCTACCCTTAACAAAATAATTGAGAGCAGTACAATCACTGACACTGTAGTTCTCAAATATGTATTGTAGACCTTCAAATAACCATTTACTCCATAACGCCTACAGAAATCTATTTAGATTACATTCAGCATTTCTATGAAACCTTTTAAAGATGACAGTGTTTAGGCTGAAAGATTGAATCACAAATTAAGTGCAGAACAGCATAGTCCATTCCTGAAATGGAATCTGAATGTTCTTCCATGAATCTTCCGGGACAGAAAGAGGTTCACAGGGTTCCAAATAAATGGGTTTCAAGAACAGATGTTGTCTAAAACTCTACAGAAACTTTCTGTTTTGGGCAAACTGCTGCCACTTTGGGAGAAAAAAAATGGAACACACTGGGATCATACTACAGTTTTGCATCACTTAACTGGGACCTTTTGCAAACAATTGTATGATTTAGAAGAAATATCCTTCAATATCCTTTATTCACCCTCTCACACTAGAACAGACATGTCAAACACAAGGCCCGGGGGCTGGATGCGGCCCGCGAAGTGGTTTCATGTGGCTCGCGAAGCCATCCTGGAAACAGTGAGGGAACGCCCCTCGCTGCCTTGGCCCTGGCCGGCCGGGAGCCAATGTACAATTTTGTGGTGGCCATCTATGCTGAAACGCATTCAGTCTTAGCTCCATAAGCCTCCCCGCGCATGGCCTGAGAGAAACAGTGAGGCTCCTCCAGTGGACCATGCCTTGGCACTTGCCCTAGTCCCATCCCTTTCTGCCAGAGACTGTCCCACTCCTGCCCAGGCCCCCACAGGCACCCTTGACGTGAACGATGTAGAGTGGCCACACCCACCCGGCCCCGAGGGCAACCGCAATGCTGATGCGGCCCTCAATGAAATTGAGTTTGACACCTCTGCACTAGAACTTTATGCTATTCCATAGGGATACTGCAAACAGCCTTTATGCTATTCCATAGGGATACTGCAAACAGCCTTAATATAATTCTAAATTGGCATTTTTTAATTAGCACCTCAATCATCTCTGTATGCACACCACTTCAGGATCTTAATAATTGTGTGGGATTTTTTTTAATTATTATTTTTTCTTGCTCTTTTCTTAAGTGTACCTTAATGTCCTCAGGTCGACTTGCTTCTGCCCTTTTCTCTTGGAGCTTCTTCTGCATGGATTCCAAAGTTGCCTCCACTAAAGGCTTAGATGATTTATCAGAAACCTCTTGCTTCTCTTCCTCTTTCTCCAGCTGAGAGCCAAAACTTTTGGGGAGTGTATTGCTACGTTGGCGAGTCATAGGAGCCAGATCTTCTTCTGACATTTTCAGTTTTGATTCTAGTTTTGGGCAAGGAAGGGAAAAAAAGTATTTTTAATGACAGGCAACAGAAAGAAAATGCAGGTAAGTCCAACTCTAAACAAGGAAGTGTTGCCACTTCCTTAATGCTCACCTTTTAGTTGCTTTCTAAACTTTGCAAGGTCATTTGTCCATTTCAGCACCTCGAGATTGGCTGCTTTGTCACTGTGAGAAGGCTGTCCGAGAGGGGGAAGCAAATAGGAACAAGGAATTTTTGTCAATGAAGGAACTGAAACCAAGGCTTGTAAATAAACACATTTATTCCAGGACTTTTACAAAATTTCCCAAAAGATGGGCAGATTTCCCAAAATACGCCCCTCCAGGTTTCTTTAATATGATTAAATATATAATAATATAAAGACATTCTTGAGTTTTCTGAGTGAGGTATATATTAAAGGTATATATTAGTTTTTTTAAAAAACAAAGTTCATTGCTTTATGCCCGTGGTGGCGAACCTATGGCACGGGTGCCAGAGGCGGCACTCAGAGCCCTCTCTGTGGGCACGCGTGCATCGCCCCAGTCCTATGCCTTCAGCTGGGTTTTATAAAACCTTTTCGCTTTAGGCCTCTGCCGCTGTGTGCAAAAAAAAAAAAAGTTCAATCAATCAATTTCAACTTCTCGCGGGAAACAAAAAGATCTCGCAAAGTTGGAATTGATTGAACTTTTTAGTCCCACCCAGTCTGCCATGACCACCAAAGCCACACCCACCCAATGGGCCACGCCCACCTAATGGGTCACACCCACCCAATGGGCCATGCCCACCTGGCACCAGACAATATATAAGTGGGTTTTGGGTTGCAGTTTGGGCACTAGGTCTCTAAAAGTTTCGCCATCACTGCTTTATGCACTCTCTAAAACACACTATAAATAAAATGAACAGGTGTCTATTGCACATACACTTTCTAGGTCATCTGAAGAGATTAGCAGCTTGATCAAATACATCTTTTACTTAGATATGAATTATTTGTTGAGCTTAGTGGGCTTTTCCCCAATAATGTTAAAAAAGGATGGCTACTTAATAATAAGTCAGTTGTTTCTTCTGCTAGATAATCAGCTTAATGATTATGCTGTTTAGCAATTCAACTGCTAGTGATGGTCAGATAAATCCCATTTGGGTATAACTGGGAAAGAAATTAAAATCTGAAAAGTGCTGTTTGATTGAAGGAAAAAGTTTTCGTCAGCTTACTCTATACTTTCTCTCTTCTTCAAATTTGTCTTCATACCGCCTGATCTTTTTCTTCAGTCCTTGAATCCTGCGAGTCAACTGTGCTGGTGTCAAATCTTCATTGTCATCTTCATAAGATCCCAAAGAAGAACTTCTTCGCCTAGAATGAAAGTCATGCCATTATGTTCAATCAATTTGTATACATTCAATCACACACACACACACACACACATCATTTAACTCTTTGTTGGCAATCCAAATTTAACACACACACTAACACACACACCAATGCTGTTTATTGGGTAGAAGTTGGATGTTTGATTCCAGATGGCTTGTGTTTGCCTCCTTTGGTATCACTATATATTATTACATTTTGTTCCATGACTTAAAACTGAGATTACCTATCAAGATGGCAGTTGAGATCATAGATTTAATGTATTTTTTTAAAAGATTATCAATGATATTCTTTGCTTTTAAAACCTAGTTTATATGCATAGCAAAATAAAATGGTACAATCATGAAATGGGGTACAATATTCCACGTTGGTGGAGAAATAGTTTCAACCCATCACTTGCAAAACATTTTCTTAACAAAATCCCAGCTTTGTATTTTTGTAGTTCCTCTTTTCTCCCCTGCAGGATGTTATATTTACATAATTAAACATTCCCAAATGTGGACCCACCCTTCTTTTTCCTTCCACAATCTGAGCTAGAGCAAAATATGAAGGAACATGGGAGATCTTTAAAATAAAACCGACAAGAACAGACTCTCTTCTAAATCACAGAGAATTCTGAATTGCAGACTGAGTTATGTTTAAAACCCTATCATACTGAGTATCTGCTAAAAATGGAAAGCAGCATCATGGGAAGGAGTTTAGGCTCAGCTGGAAGAAATGGATGACCGGAATTCTGGAGCAGTTCGGTAAGGAGGTAATGTCCTACCCAAGTAATGACTGTGCTGAATGCTGCCGCCAACCTACCTCATGAATGAATGAGAATTGGGTGGGGAAGGAGGCACTTCTGTGTCATCCAAGTACTGCTGACTTTGCCCATAGTTATAAAAGCGAGGGGACAACAATGGGTCACTGTCTTCATCCAGAAGCTGCTGAATGAGGCGTCCAGCCTGAGGGGAAAGGTGAGCTTCATCAGAATCATTACGCTGCCAGGAGGAAAAGGCAGGGACAGGCTCTGGAAAATAGAGGAAAGGAACAACGGTTGGGAGCTTAGTCTGCAATTGTTTTTAATTTGATTATAAACACTCAGTGACTCTAAGTCTCTAGCTCAGAGGTCTCCAAATTAAGACTTGTGGACTTCAACTCCCAGAATTCCTCAGCTTCTGGGAATTGAAGTCCACAAGTCTTAAAGTTGCCAAGTTCGAAGACCCCCGCTCTAGCTACTGCACATAATTAAACTTTTAATACTGTAGAAATCATAACCATTAAAATCCAGCAAACAAACCAAGGTACCAATTAAAAAAAAACCCAGCGCAACAAACAAGTCATTAAGAATTCAAACTATCTTGCAGGTTACGCCCCAGTGACCCCAAAGGAAGCCCACTTACCATCCAATAATAGATGGATAAATATTCATTGACTTCCTTAATACCAGCAAGGTTTAGATAACTTTTCTATTTGAGCCATAGATTACTTGGAGAAAAGTTAAAGTCTTTTTTTTCCAGATAAATAAAGTCATACTTCTAAAACGCTTGAGAGAACAATTGTAAATAATTGTAAATAAAAAGATGCGATGATTACTTTTCTAAATGAGCATTTCAACGCCGGAGGACAGCTGTTTCAGAGCAAATCTGTGGATTTAGATTGAAGAAAGAGATTCTACTGATGACCTTAAGCTAAGCACAGGGCAGGTGTTGAATTAGTTATGAAGGTCACACTCTGCAGAGGTTAACTAATACAGTAATTTGAATTGGCCCATAAACACACTGGAAGAAAACAAATGCAAGAAAGCTATCGTAAGAGCCTATTAAGCTCTTAATTTTGCATTCGTTGAAAATTTCCAAGTCAAAAACATTGTATAACTCCAACAGTTTTCTTAAATACTATCTATTAATGTAAACTGGGTGCTACTTGTTAGTTCTGGCTCCTTGGTAGAATTAGAAATCAAGGAACATCGTTAAGTCAAAGAAATCGATTATTTTCAAGGGCAACAAACAGACTGCAGATAGTTTGACGGTTATGATATTTATGTTCGCTTTGCAACCTATGTGCCCTTTCGCTACTTTTTCAAAATTCTAGAATATATCCGCTTCTAAACAGCAAAGACTTGTGAGAACTATATTTGGCCAAAGGGAA